>NW_028247777.1:0-203375 GCF_964263255.1 Lissotriton vulgaris | reverse complement strand
AGTACACTCTTAAACTTTTTTATCCCACTTACAGTGCTAGATAGCACCCCTATGCATGTAGGCCCAATTGCCAAAGTGTTTCTTCACTTGAATATTTGCATGCACTTCCATTTCTACCCATGTTATACAAGCCAACACACCTGTCTCAGCATGGCGACTCACAATTTTTTAAACCACATAGAGCTTTATTTTTGCCATCTCGTTCCTAAAATTGCTTCCAAATCAATGCAAGTAAAATAAATTCCTCTATTTTTTTTTAAACGTCCCTCTTTCTTGCTTCAAATGTTGGCATTATGCCATATATGGCATTTTACTTCCCTGTGTTCAAGGAGAGAGTCGGCCAGTCTGGAAGTGTGTGTGCTGAAAGAAATGTGTACTGGAAGGACCTATGATTCAAGTAAAAATGTCAATATTTAATAATACTTAGTATGTTTAATAGACAGGCAACTGTACTTTCCTGATAACTTGCATTGGTGCAAAATACATTTGGAAAAAAATGAAACTATTAACAAGTCTAACAAAATAAATCCGGCATCTTCTGCCTACTTTGGGAGTGTTGGAATGTGGGAATCCAGTAAAATATGGAGGTCATCTCTCTCTCTCTCTCTCTCGATAATAACATCAATTAACCACTATGTTTACAGCTTTAGGCATGTCACTTACAAATCATCAACATCATATATTTATGTCTAATTAGCTTAACTGAAGACAACAACCCTTTCACCTTTAAATGCATTAAAGTGCTTAGAGCGCGGCTCCCCTGGCTAGACTTGATGGCTCCCCAGGGAGCCACAGGGCACAGTTTGGGAACACTGGTGTAATGCATGTAGTCTCACCAATGTATTACTTTGGCTGAAAAATGTATAGCATACCAGGGAGGAGCAGCTCAGCTACCTAAGGCTTTTCTGAGAAATGTGCACCTTATCAGAAAAACAAGCTACGTAAGGCCCTGAAGAAAGCTATGCCTGGCTCAGCCTACTAATACTTATCATTGCCATAAACAATCTTGAGAAAAATCTTCTCAATTGCTATACCTTCTGCATTTAAGAGCCAACAATGGGACAGACGCAGCTGAAGTATGCTTTTAAGCTTCTGAAGTCTATATAATTAATTCAATTTGGGATGTGGAATGTACTAGATAAAGATTAAACCAGGAAATCATAAGGCATGGTATGCTACTAGTGTGAAAAAAATGGGAATCTGAGGTACACTGCTCTGAAGAACCCAATGCTCTCATTCAAACACATTTAATGTCTCCTTTCACACCCTTACCATAACCATCAAGACACTTTGTTGCTCCCAATGCTCATTCACTGAACCTAATTACTTGCATTTCTACTTGAGGACTGTGTTACCATCCAACCTAGAATCCAGTCAACAGTAAAGCTGGGTGGCCTTTCCAGACCGAATTTCTTGCCCTTAAGGCAGCTACGCCGCTTCCGTTTGAAGCCAGTAGTTGTAAATCAAATCAATTCAATTCTTCAGCTGCATTAGTTCTCTGTTTCGGAGTGGGTTTCAAGATTGCATTATTATCTGAAGGGCAATTTCATTGGTACTACTCCATATGAGCCTGCCAATCTTATTTCAAGTGGTCAGAGAAACACACAATGTCAAGTTCTTCTGATGTTGAAGCCTCATATTTGGGAGGTAACATTGGGCCTACTTCACTGTCAGTGGAGTACACTTTCCTCTCATTCCAAAAGGCATAAATATTTTCTCCCATAATTTACAATTCCTCTATGCAACCTAGGTTTTACTAGGCTTGATTAGGGCTAGTGTGGTACTTATTCATAGTATTTTAATAGCATTATCCCCTCCTGGATGTGGTGTCAAAAGATATTGCGCTACTTGTTGAGTTCCGTCAAACTTTTACGATTTCTCCTGCTATTTATCCATTCTCGAGAAGAGATTAAACTCATGCTATTCCAATCATTGTTTAGTTCTTTATTTAAGTTAATCACTTGTTTTATTTTCCTCAATAGAGCTATTACAATTGGATGAAGTACCCAGTGATCAGTAGGTCCCAACAAATGCACACTAAAGAATATAAAATAGGACAGCACTTATTAAATCTGAAAAAGAATGAAGATAGAAAAACTTGGTCTGTGATAACTATTAACCACTGGTACTTACTTGTTCATAGTGTCATAAGAAAAAAGTTCCGCAGCGGATCTTGCAGCCAGCACCTCTATTTTCCGATGTCCCTCTAATATCCAATTTAATGTTGTGCTGATAACCTCCAGGACCTGCTGCGGTTTGGTCCTACTGGAAATCCAGACAAAGACTTAAGAAACAGAACGGAGGCAGCACCAAGGATGAAGTAGACCAGGACCATGTAGTATCAAAAATAGATTCTTTTATTTTTTCATTTATAAGACAGCCAACGCGTTTCGCTCCCCAACCATCGTCGATTGAATCCGTCGTGGAGACACCGCGCTAACAGGACGCTTTGTAGCATTTATGGTGGCAGCTTATTATGGTCTGCGCATGTGCTGTTCTTTGGATACCAGAAATTTCACACTAATCTTTGGAACATCACCTCCTTGGATTAATTGTGTTTTTTACGTATAAACCCTTGACGTGTTCAAAAACATTACCCGGATATCGAAATTTTGATATAGGCATCCGTACTGTTCTGATCAAACTATTTCATTGACGTCATTTTGTCGCTTCAAGACCTGACTAACACCCTTGCCCTGACGAAGCTCCCATGGTTGGGGAGCGAAACGCGTTGGCTGTCTTATAAATGAAAAAATAAAAGAATCTATTTTTGATACTACATGGTCCTGGTCTACTTCATCCTTGGTGCTGCCTCTGTTCTGTTTCTTAGTTCATAGTGTCATATACTGTCATTTCTATAGAACCCAAGGATGCTAGTTGGGTCAACCATGTGCTCTTAAATCTAGCGCATTCTGACCAATTTTAGCAGCTTCATTGTTGTGTGGAATTGTAGAAGCAGTATATGACGTGTGCCCAGTTATGGAGGCCATCCTTTTAGCATTGTGACCAATTCTAGATACATCATCTCGCAAACTGTAGAGAGATTTGAATTCCACACATGGAGTACTAGTTGCATTTTGAGAGCCATGTTTTGTTTCATGTACTTCTGGCAGATCAAGGACTCAATCTTTAAAATATTATATGGGGCCATTACCAAGGCCTGTGTACTATAGAATTCACTGGTTAATTATTAACAGTATGTCAACTGTTTCAATATAGGGGGATTAGGGCAAAGGGTACATCGGCTGGAACTTCAACGAGATTGGAAGAAGATGCTTTAAAATGTGTGCCTGCTGTCATTTATGCGTAGTGAATCAAAGAAGGGTGCCTCCAAGACCATCAATCAAATCTTTCTTAATTGATCCGTATTCCTCATTGGAGTTGGTGCACAAAGTTATGCTGTGAATGACTGAGGTACGTGGGCGTCGAGGAGAAACAGGTGACATGTACACAAGGCATACTCTACACAACATCTGCCGAAGTGAAGTATGAACGTGGCCGTTCTCTGTCACATGCGCGTCACCTTCTGCAACACCACGGCTCCTGCCTGGAATGTGTGGGTTTCCAGACTCCAGAGAATACCACTTCCCCATTTCGGGCTAGCGTGCAGACATAGGCCGCTGAGTGTGCAGTGTAGGCCATCAGGTGCAGGCACTTGCACCCCACACTGCTGTTTCCACTACCAGGCAACTCTGGCAGAGAGAATAACATCACCAACTGAAAGCAGCCACACTACATTACAACTCATTGCCTACTCATTCTAGCCGGCCATCATTCCATCTGCAGCAGGTGCTTCTGATTGTCAAACATCGGAGTCCAGGGGTTCGTCTCTCTGCCACACTGCCATGGGTGTACCTCATAAGGACTCCAAATGCAAGACTGACAAGTTTTTGTTGGCAAGGTTGGGACATTATCCATCGTCTGACCAGGTCCACCCACACATAGGACCTCACGTTAATACAGGAGTCTCCCGCAAGAAACCAGATAAGACGCTTCCAAAAAGAATGTACGAATCAGCTGACCCAATGTGTCTACAAAGTGCACAGCCCTGAAGAAGACCATTCCCGGAACACACCACGGGCCCAATCCGAAGGTCGAAACGTGTCGTCACAATTACGAACGGATCCAAGAGTTACCATAAACTGGTTCATTTTCTGCAAAAGGTTGTGCATTATGGGAGATGGAATTTAGGATCTCATCCCGTCAATAATTTATGCTCTGACCCCCACCACATTAGGGCCTAGCAGTACTGTCTAGCACTACAGATAAGAGGACTGAAGTGAAAAAGTGCCACTAATACAACAATGTAGGACACTAGATATGTAATCCCATGTGTTTTGTTGTATGCTTTGGATTAATTCTTTGCATATACTCAAAAAGGGATATCATGCAATTTTTGGTTTATAGCAGTCTTGTCCCTGGTCATTCATTGTGTTTGTAACTGTACACAATGTTTTCTTGAAAAACAATTTATATGAAAAATACTATAATTTAAGAAAGAGGACTACTGGCTCATCCTATTCAGAATTACAAGTATCAATATACATCGGGTGATAATCCTGAGTGTACATCCTTGCTGAAAAATCAGATAACATTTCAAATCACAGACATTAGAAGGAGCAATACTTAGTTTTTTCTTTTAAAGAAAGATTTGATTAATTGTTTCGGAGGCCCCCTTCTTTGATTCACTATGTACTGATTCCATCCTTTATAGTCCACATCTGAATCACTCCCCTGTACAATACGCGTGGTGTCATTTATACATCACACATTTAGGTTAGTTAGGATGCCAAGAGATTGGAAGGGAGGGCCATTGGAAAATAGCAATGCCAGAGAATGGGTTAGAAGTTGTCACTGAAGGTTGAGCCTCTCACAAGAGGGGCAGAGAGATCCTTTAGAAATATTACTAGAACTAAACTAAAACAAATCTGAAGACATAGCCTTTTCTCTCAGGTGTAAATACACATAGCTGCCTTGTTTTGAGTAAACATCTGTACAATATTTGTATGCAGGTCATAGGAGTACATCCAACATATCACGGTCTTCAGTGACCCTTTAAGCGATATTATTGCTACTAGGTGAAATGCAGGAATCAAAACCTGTACCCGTGCCATCTAGCTTCTCTAATGGTCTGTTTAATCTTAATTCATGCTGTAGCAGCTGCAGATTGCACTGCATGGAAGAGGCGGTCTTTGTGAGATAGGAGTTGGAGGCAGTGGGGTGAAGAAGGCAAGGTGCCCTAATTAAAATATCCCTCGCATCGAACTGAGCCTTCAGCATGAGTAACCACACTCCTGAATACCAGCACATCCCAGCAGGGAACTGATACAAAGTTTGAGAGGCATACAGCAGATGATGCACACACAGTTAGCGGAGCTAGGAAAGCCTCAGCCTAATTGTGCGCCTATTCTGGATCTAGTGATGCAAGAAAATGTATAAAATGAATCATGTACCAAGAGATTTGCCACACTTGGCATGGCTGCTCACAGGACAAAATAAGGCTAACCAAGTTCAAACTGCATGATTTCTAGGGCCAACCATAAAAAAACAAGACCCTCTTCACGGCAGTGCTGCGGTATATTGAGCCCACTATCTTACCACCCTATTGGATACGTCACTCACTAGAAAAATATGCAGTAATCCTGAAATTATTTGAAGATGAAAATCAAAGAAGTCAAATTGACCTTCCCATCGCGCTCATCGATATCCTTTATCAACTACAGAATTCTTGTCTCTGGTGCCATTTTGAACCCATAAGTCACAAACCATCATCTATCAGGACCACAAGCAATAAAGAAAACTTGTTTTTCTTAATCGTGGATTCAGCACTACGCAAAAAAAAATATTAATAAATAATCAAAACTCCTCCAATGCGTCTTCCCTTATTCACTCAAAACTGGACAAGCACTCACCTCCTCATAAAATGCATATGTCATTGATCTCATCAAGCAAGAACCAATGAATCATCAATGTACCCTTCTTCACTGAAACAAATTGAAAAGGTAGTAAACTTTCAACTACAGGACAGCAATTAGCACCAATATGTGATGCAGTCAGACTACAGCAAAAAAAACCTTTTTTTTAAAAGATCCTATACCCAAGTGGTTAAAACACCATACGTCCTACGAAATATCTACACAGTGAAGATTGCCTACATGGTCATTCAAACTCTGTACCCATTATAGCCCAATCCTAATTCTCTCCATCTATTACACTGTGTGTCATAGTTCACTAAGCTGCATAATGAATTATTGCTAGGTTGCACAGATGTCTTCTGATGTGCATTTCTATTATCAATCATTTTTATCATCTTCAAAGGAATGAAAGGCTGGATCACAATGACAGTCAACAGAAAAAAATGCCCAAGAAGCACCAACACAAATATAACAGAGTAACATCACACAGAACCTAAATCACTGTGCTCTAAACAAACAAGAGAAAATGTTCCTTACTCCAGCACCAAAGACAAACCTGAGACTGTATAACGTTTTTTAAAGTAGTATTTCTGAAGGAATCCAAAGGGGAGTGATATATGGAGATCCCACACTTTTTTTTTACCTGGACTCTTGGATGCTGCGAACTGCATCAGACATTTTCCCCAACGTGTGCCAAAATGCTTTAAAACCTTTGTCATACTTCCATTTTCCACACTACACTTAATGAAATCGTTACCAAACAAAGTTTCTGAACAATTTTACATAGGGACTACAAGCCCCCCCTCTGCCCCCTACATCCCCTGCCCCTCCGGATCCTGCATCGAAGGAATCCACAGCACATATATTTGAGTAAAGTCAACCCACCAAGGAATCCCAAAAGGAAGGCACACTTTTTTCTTATCCTTACTGTCTTGGCAATCACATTTTGTCCACTCTTGTAATCAAGGCCCTACTACAAATAAGTTGCTTTCAAGGGATTAATTCCCCACCTTTGGCTGCTTCCAGGCAACTCCTCGTCAAAACACATATGACATGACACATTGCATGAATGGGGAAAAGCCATAACCACAGGCATGTCCAGAGTGATTTTCTGGGAACAGTTCAGGCTCTTCTAAAGGGACACATTTTCAAAGACACCCATGGACGACCAGCAAACCAACCAACCAAATAATACAGGGGGTAAACCAGTGTCACTCATGGAATTATTTGTCTCAAATGTGCTACACCTTAACAAGGAGTAGGCCTCACTGAGGACCTTTTCCGTTTTGCCAAATTCATACAAAGTCTATGAGTAAAGCAGTTTTTACTTCACTTGAACAACTATGATTACAATAGGTAGTTCAAGTAATGATCAATTTTAATGAAGGGGTGCACTGAAATACAGGTTTGAAGGCCAACATGTATATAGGATTCCAACATTAACAAAAGTAATACAACAGCTTACCATGCCATATCACTGCATGACCGTCCCACAGTGTCGCCAGGGTTTTTCTCGCACCATCCCATATACTGTTGGAGTAGGCTTCTTTGAGTTCGTTCTTCCGTTTGTAAACATGAAGGAACAGGACAGATAGGTACAGAAAGATCACAATAAAAAAGGGAAGAATAAATACAACAATGAGTGGTGTGAACAGCCATAAGAGGTAGTTTGCATAATTCAGGTAGTCTTCCAGATTGTCCAGGTCTATCCACTCCTCCCACTTGTCCATCAGACAGGTTAAATAGGTCAGTGAGGGACCAACAGAACAGGAATCGTTTTTGCCGGCCATATTCTGATCAGGAGCAATTCAATCAAATATCAAATCCTTGCTGTGGTCATGATAACTTTGTATGCTTGCTCCTGGAGAAACAGAAGATATATTTTAATAGATGGAACATGATTACAAACAATGAAGTTTAGTCTTAAACTGTGAAAAAGTTTGTCAATACTTCACTGTTCGGCCTCTAGTCAGGTCACAAAGTACATTACTAACAGGAAAAGTTACAACATAGTCCGCTACTCCTGTAAATAAAGAACTAACTTTTGGGCTTGCCAACATCAAGACCTAAGAACATTTTTTAAATGTCTCTGGAAATTCTGGGGCCAACCTACTTGTCACGAGCAACAGATCTGGGTTTGTTTACATGTAACTTAATTAGCTGATCATCTGCGCACAGACCAAAATCAAACTTGATTTTAGGTTTAAAGTATTTTATTCAGCGTGACACACCAAAACTGATACACAGCAGTATAGGATTGGCAAATGAAAAAGAGCTGAAGTCTGGCATGACACAAGATTTCAGTACAAATGTCCCCCCCCCACCCCAACGTCCCATTGCCTCACCCAACCCCTACCCCCCACCCACCCCACCCACTGTCCACTGCGCTACTACCATGCAACCTATATCCCCAAGCTCTAGGTAATTGGGGAAGAGGGTCTTACCCCGCTCACTGATCTGGCGCCAACGGGCTCGTAAGCCGCAGGAGGCGAAGGTATCTCTGACAGGTGAGTTCCCTGAACTCCGTGAGCAGCAGAGAGTGAAATGGTTGCCACAGTTCATTAAATTGCGTAATATCCCCAGCCACCAAAGACAGTTTCTCCATACCCAGCACGTGCCACAGTCTGTGGAGCCAGCCCGTGACCGTGGGAGTTGTGTCCGTGCGCCAGTATATCAAGATGTTCTGAACTGCAGAGCCGAGGGCGATGGTGATCTGCCTACCTCTTCTGGACTTGAGGGGATACATTAGGTCATTTGGGAGTCCATCAGGGTATATGCCGGGAAGCGCGGGAGCTCTATGCCAAAATGAGAATCAATTTCATCCAGTACTTCCTTCCAGTAACTAGTTAAGAGAGGACAGTCCCATAGAATGTGCGTGAGTGTACCCCGGTGTCCGCACCCCCGCCAGCACGTATCAGTCTTACTACGGTCGAACTCATGGATCCACTCAGGCGTGTAGTACCAGTACGTGGACACTTTGGTGAAGGTATCAGTGAGACCCATGTGATATGCAGAGTGGCGCGCCCTATAAGATATGGGGTCCCATTCCTTGGGGCTCAATGTCCTACCAAGATCCCGTTCCCATCTAGCCCTCCCGGGGTTATGAAAGTGTGTTGAGGGTAGTTGTAAGAACTTATACAAGTCCGAGATTAGTTTCGAGTCCGACGTACGGGACAACAGCCATCTCTCGCACAGTGAAAGCATCCTATCCGCCATGTCCCTCACCTGTGGCTGAAGAGCCCAATGCCGGACCTGCATATAACGGTGTCTCTCAGTTTCGGGGAGTGAGAACTCCAGCCGAAATTGTGTGAACGGGATGACCCCCTCGGGCCATACAGGTGGCATAATGCTCTGCACCCTGCCTGCCGCCAATGTGTAAAGGCTCCTTTCTCCATTCCGGGAGTGAAGGCAGGGTTATCCACCAGCGGCGAGGGGAATGTGGTGAGGTCATACCTACGGTAAATCGCGTCCCAGACCCGCAAAGGCACCCTAGTAATAAAAGAGCCGTAGAGATTTAGGCGGGTGGGTCCGGTGTAGGAACGGTATCTCCTGCAGAGGCCGCCCCGCCACCGCCTGGTCCTGGAAAAGCCAATGCTTATCCGACTCCCACCTGCACCATTCGACCAAGTATCTCAATTGAGTCGCTTGAAAGTATTTACGGAAGTCGGGAATACCTAGACCTCCAGTGTCAGGAGACAAAAGGGAGAGGGACCTGCGTTACCTAGGCTTTTTCCCTTGCCAAACGAAACGGGCCACATCTGACTGTAACTGCTGTATCCATCCCTTTGGTGACTGAAGCGGCAGGGCCCTGAACAAGTAGAGCACTTGCGGCAAAATCGTCATCTTGACGGCGGCAATCCTACCCAACCAGGAGAGGATGCCGCGATTCCAACGGCCTAGCTCGTTCCTGATCTTGACTCCCAAGGCTAAGTAATTAGCCGAGACCATGGCTGGCAGCGTAGGGGCTATCTGAATCCCCAAATATGTTATCGCCTCTGAGGACCAAAGTAACAGGAACCTGTTCTGCAGATATGCCCTGGTATCAGGCACCAGGGAGATATCCAAAGCCACTGACTTCCCCATATTCACCTTAAAGCCTGAGACCGTGCCGAACGCTGCCAGTTCTTCCATACAGGCCGGAAGTGACATCTGGGGTGCTGCCAATGTGAAGAGGACATCATCAGCGTAGAGACTGACTGTATGGGTAAATCCACCCATCCGTATCCCCTCCACTGCTGATCGAGTCCGCACCCTTTGAGCGAACGGCTCCATGTATAGAGCAAAGAGCAAGGGCGAGAGTGGACAACCTTGCCTGGTGCCAGTCTCAATGGGGAAGGCTGCAGAGGTGTGGCCGTTAACCCGGACCACTGCTGAGGGTTCCTTGTAGCAGTTGAGGATCATAGTGCGAAACCTTTCCCCAATACCCGCCTTCACCAGTACCTGCTCCAAGAAGGGCCAATGCACGCGGTCAAACGCCTTCTCTGCATCAACCGTGAGCATCATCCTTTCACCCGGAATCCGGGAAGCCTTTTCCAGCAGATGGACCACCCATTTTGTATTATCCACCGTCTGCCGCCCCGGAACAAAACCCGCCTGATCCAGGTCGATAAGGCCGGGTAAATGAAGAGCTAAACGACTGGCCAGAATCCCAGTATAGAATTTCAAATCGACATTTAAGAGGGATATCGGTCTGTAGGATCCACACTATTTAGGATCTTTCCCTGGTTTGGGGATGACCGTAACAGAAGCCCTCAGGAGGTCAGGCGGGATGGCTCCAGGTTCCGCGAAAGAGTTGAAAAGGCGGGTGAGGACTGGGGCCAACGACCCGCAGAATGTCTTATAGAAGAGGGCAGAATAACCATCTGGGCCTGGTGCTTTGCCGTGCTTGAGTCTGGCAATGGCCGTCACTACTTCCTCTATGCTAATATCCCTGTTCAGGTGGTCCGCCTGCAGAGGCTCCAAGGAAGGCAGAGTGACCGAGTCCAGATAGGAGGTCATAGCCGGCACATCCGACGGGTCACCAGCGTAGAGGTTTCTATAGAAGCCTCGAAAAGCGGCCGTGATGCGGGCATCATCCGTTACTGCAGAGCCCGTGGAGTCAGAGAGCTCCTTCACTAAATGGCTCTGCCTAGTGGCCCGGAGTCTATTGGCCAAAAGTTTGCCACAGCGATCCCCCCAGTATAGAAGGCATGGCGCAGTCGGAGGGCCGCATATTCCGCTCGGTCTACATCTAAGGCGGCAAGGAGTTTCCTTGCTTCTCTAAGCTGCCGCCAAATCCTTGGTGCCCCAGTCCTGCGGTGGATCAAATCCAGCTCCCGGACTCTGTTAGTAAGCTCATCCCTCTTTATCCTGCGCTCCTTGTTGTCGGCCGCGGAGATTGACAAGAACTCCCCCCTAAGGACAGCCTTCAAAGCCGCCCATTGTGTGGCCCGGGTGGTATCCGAGTTGTCATTGTGAGCCAAATAGTCACGGAGTACTTGCTCAATACGGTCCGTTACCGTTTTTCTATGTAGCAGGGTATCCCGGAGGCGCCAAATCCTCGCCGGGGAGGCAGAGGGTGGCAAGCAGAAGGAGGCCTCGACCGGGGCGTGATCCGACAAGGAAATTACCCCCATGTCCACGGCGGACGCCAGAGCCTGCACCGGTGAGGTGACCAGGAGATGATCAAGCCCCGCGTAGGTCTTATGCGCGTGGGAATAGTACGAGTAGTCCCTATCTACGGGATGCATGTGGCGCCAAAGGTCCAGGAGGTCCACCTCCGCAAGCCTAGCCTTAGACCCAGCTGAAAATTCCCCGACTTGCGGGGAGCGCTGCGCCGATCTGTCTACCACCGAATCAAAGACCATGTTAAGGTCGCCCCCAAGGATAACATGCCTGTCCGGCGAGGCAGAGATCTCTTCCACAGCAGACTGCAAGAACCGCTCCCGTTTATCATTGGACTGTAAAGGGAACCTATCGTGAATGTAATTCCCCCCACCCGGAACCTATGTGCCAGCAACCTTCCTTTAATTTCTGCGAGTTTGTGGATGTGTTCTCCCCGAAAGTGTCGAGCCACCAGAATCGCCACCCCGGCTGTCTTGGTGGTACCGGAGGAAAAGAACTGCGTCGGGAATTTACAAGAGCGTAGCGCAGGCATATGTCCGCTTGAGCATTTTCTAACAGGGAAAGCACCGCCCGCCGCTTAACAGGATTATTCAGACCCCTGACATTCAAGGTCACAACTTTAAAGGTATGAGGAGGCACAGTGGTAAATGTATGTAAAGGCGTTAGTATCCTGCCTGTTGATCGTAGTGGGCGAGTATCCTCCCCCCAACTCAAGCAGCAAAGCAATCCTCCCAAGACAATAAGCGAAGCCGCTCCCTCCCGCGCAGCCTAGCACCAGCCATGAGCTCTAATGTGACCAGGTCTCCCCCCACACACCAGCCAACCCCACATTCCATCTCCCCACTCGCCTCCCCTTCGCTGCTGAGTAAGACAAGGTGGAGAAACTCAGGCAAAGCAACAAATCCTAGCACAGCGCACTGGACAACTCCATTCCCCACTCCCAACTCCCACAACCCCTCCCGGTTCCCAAACACCCCAACACAACCCCTTCCACTCCCAGAACACTGTCCCCGACCTCCCAAGAAAGGAGTCAAGGGAACCATTGTCCAAGCCCGGCCCAAACAGGCAAGTCTATGGAAAAGTCTCGAAAGTGGACGTCCAGCCACCACACAACCCCCGCTCCCCCCCCCCCCCCCCAAGCCCCCAAACCTGCAGCTCAAAAAGAAGAAGCGATGTCGATCTCCCCGCGGAGAATTTCTAGGCGGTCAAAGCAACCTCTCCCGCCGCCGTTTCTCTAGCGACCTCTCTCACAGCATTATCCATTTCAGCCCGGATAGTAGGCGAGTCAGGTCTCACTGAAGAGGTTGAAGGCCTGCGGCCAGGGACAGATTGCCAGCCATCTCTGGTGACTCGGCGACGACGTGGAGTGGGGGCCTCTTCGTCGGCCGCTGTAATGCCCAGTACAGTACAGGTGTCCTGGAGGGAGCGCAGCTGATGAAATGTTCCGGTCCAGCGGAAGAGAATACAAAAAGGGTGGCCCCAAGAGTATTGAGTATCATGCTCCCGCAAGAAGTCAGTCACAATTTTAAAGGACTTGCGTTTCTGTAGGGTGACCACTGAGAGATCTTGAAAGAGGGCCACCCTATGACCTCTGAACTCCAAGGAAGGCTTGGTGCGAGCTACCCTTAAGATTCTCTCCTTCAGGGGATAGTCCGGCAGGTAGGCCAGAAGGTCGGGGGAGGCGCCGGGGCTCTGCGTCGTGGGCCCACCCTGTGTGCCCTGTCGATCCTGAGAGCAAAATCAGTCGGCTAACCCAGGATGTCCCGGAACAGATCCTGCAGGTAGTTAGCCGCGTCCTCCCCTTCTTCTCCGAGAGGAATACCCCGGACCCTAATGTTGTTTCTCCGGGAACGGTTCTCGAGGTCCTCCACATGGGATTGGAGATCGATCTGCTGGTCCCGAAGCCTGATCCCTCCCTGCTGGAGCTGTGCGAGTTCCTCGTCCCGGGCGTGGCCCGCTTCTTCCACAGATGAGACCCTCTCTCCCAGGCCATCGACCTCTCTCCGGACCTCTCTTACCTCCCCCGCTACTTCCTGCTTGAGTGTCCGGAAGTCCTCTCGTAAGGAGCTAAAAAGCGACTCAAGGAATGACCTGGTAACTGGCGGCTCCCCTCCGCTCGCCCCCCGTGAGCTGCTTGACTGAACTGGGGAGTGCTGTCCGCGGTCTTGCCGTGCAGTGCTCCTGTTCAGCATTTCCGGTAGGGTGCGGTCACCCTTCCTGCTCCCCTTGTTGCCGGCCATTTTGGACGATAGATGAAAGTGTCCAATCCTCACCAACAACAGCAGCGTTTACTACACCACCCAGCCACCAGCTGGATGACCACTCTAGTTGGTTAGGCCTTCCGTCCGCTCACTCAGTCGGCCGCCAACCGTATACTTCAAATCTAACAGACCTCCGGGGGCCCAGCCGCAGTCGTTAGTCCTGGCCCCCAATCAACCTGGACGAGTTGAAAGTCCTAGAGTGAGGCGTCACTCTCCCCACGCATCCACTGCCTGCACGTGCTCCGGCCTCTGCAAGTGTCCCACCAAGATCAGCCACAACAGTACGACCAAACAGGTCCCAAGGGCAGGCTGGGCCCACTGCAAAGTCACTAGCAGGACCCCCGTAGTTCAGGCCCACAGGCCCTCCGCCACTCCCATACGCTGCCAAGTGGAAACAGAAGGGGGCGACCCAACACCCTCCGCCACGCTCCGACGGGAATCAATAGTGCTGGGTCCCCTTACCGTGGCTGCCGTGACATACTAAGACCTTCGCGAGTAGGCCGCTCGGCCCTTCACCACTGTCCAGGCGCTACCCCACCACTTTCTGACAGCACTAGGCCGGGGGGATGGGGTCTCCGTTCCTCCGTGAGCTGCCGGCCCCTCTAGCCACTGAGGTGCATCCTGGCACCCGCTCTCCACCTCCTCATGCTTCACAGGGCGTAGACTCCTACCAACTCCACCTCCGTGCCAGGCCGATGGAGACGCAGACTTCAGTCTCATAATGGCGTCCCCAATTCGTAGCACGCTACCTCGCAAGCAGCTCCTGGTCTGACCCCACTCCGTTCACAATATGAAAGCCAGCAAGTCACAGGGGTCAGCCGCTTGAGACCCCACCGGGCCCGAGTTACACTGCCAGGCATACGCAACCTCCTGTGTGGCTTCAGCGGGTGGGACAATCCAGCACCCCGGTCCGGTTCAGGCAGGCCCCCGGTTCAGCTGTTCTTCGTGGCGGGGCTCCGACATCACGCCGCTTCGGTCGCTTCCGCTCTGTGGCGCATTCAGCGGCTCCGCACTGTAGTGGCGGGCGGACCCGAGCAGGTTCCCGCTCCTCTCCAGGCGCTGTGCTGGCGGCCTCCGCGCGGCGCCTCAGGCTCGAGTTAGTCCACAGGGCGGACCCAGCGGCACTTCCGGTCGGGCCGCGGCTCTCGAAGATCGCGGCTCGGTTTCCACAGTCCGCCAACGGCGCCTTCTGGTGCACTGATTTTCCTCCCAACGAGGCCCGCTAGTTCCCCACTACTCCCGCCGTCGCCAGCTGGTAACGATGGGAGGAGATCAGCGGTAAATAAGGTGCTTAGGGGCCTGGGGGAGATCGCCGAGGTTGCGTCCTCCTACTCCGCCATCTTGGCCACGCCCCCCAAACTTGATTTTAGAGCACAAAGTTTATGATGTTTAGTCTACACTGTGACTTTGGCTACTCCTTGGGATAATACTGTGGTAGACCAATGTATTCATGTGTAGCAGGAGCTAGTGCCAATTAAGAATAAATAGGTGTTCACCTGCTATTAATATCAAGTATCACTGCAATCGCAATGTTAACGCAATTCTTTCGACTCATAGCAACTTCTGAAAGCTTTGCTGATAACATGCAAAAAAAAAATTGATAAAACTCAGAATGAAAATATACATCAAATGAAATATATAAAAAATAAATAGCACAGGGGCTGGTGGCAGAGAACACAGACTAAAATCAAAAATACTAAATATTTCGCTGTAGAAGGTGCAATATATTGCATAAGGGAATTCAACAGGTAAGCAATGCGAGAAAGAAGTTGCATCCTACTGTGAACTGGGTGGAGCTGTGATTTAGCTCAGACACTGCCTACACAAAAGGATCCACAAAGGTAATACAGTGCTTAATTTGTAAATTAATAAGTGCCAGGGTCCTGACCATGAGGCAACTGCAGCTTGCACCAACCACTGCCAGAGTCATTGCTGCCAATGGCAGTACCAAAACAACTACTAACCATCTCTCTCGCCTGCAAGTGTGACAGTTCAGATTATTCCAAGTCCTCAAACCTGATGGAATGGCTGGAGAGGAAGGTATTAGTAATTATTCAGGTAAATTGTATTTATAAACAACTGTTGTTCTGCTCATCTCTAAATTAGATGACCAGTGCCACCATGTGGCGGACTGTCATAAGTGGGGTGTTGACAATTAAGGACTGGTGTTCAGAACCGGAAACCAATTATGTGACTGTGCCGAGCACCGGAAAGCACTGGTTCGAATTAAGCACTGGGTAATTCCAATTTTCCCTAAGGATATACTTGGAACCGTCTATGCTAGTGTGGTAAAGCAACATGCTTATCCTTTAGCAAACTTTATGGGAGGTATTGGGTTATAAATACAATCAAACATCAACAATAAAGTAAAAGAAGTAAAGAAAATAAATCTCCAAACAATGTTAAACTAAACAGAAACATTTAAAAACTTGCACAGAAATTAAGAAAAGAGGGTAAGGGCATTAGTAAACACATTAAAGTAGCTGTGCTACAGAAACCAATCCCTGCGGTCCTGGTCAATGGTTCAGAACATGAGCACAATCAACCTTTGTTTACAGATTTATCAAAGACTATTCAAGATATATCATACGAAAGTGGCTGTTCAGACATTGTCTTAGCATCTTATCTGTGCTCCTCAGATCGAGTGTCATGGAAGCAAGTTTCATATTTTTGAAGAGTAGCCAGTTAGCCAGGAGGTCTTGGAGGACATACATAGAAATATACATTTAACTAGATTACAGAGCTTTCCAACATTTGAGACTGGATCTGAAAATTAAAATTATTCTGCCAATGTCATGGCAATCAGAAAATTACTTTATTCCCCATGACGGCTTTATAAAACTGCTGCATGTCCAGTCTTTTTAGGTTTTCAACTAGAATATGGAGTTGCGGTATAAAATATTCTCCTGTTCAGGAAAAAATGTCTACCACTCTGTGAATATTTGTCCGTCAACTGAAGGTGCAATTGATGCTGCATTTTATTTGGATTGTCTTCATAGGTCACATGATTTACTACACACTGATCGTTGTATCACCTCTCGTGTACTCATAAAACTCAAAATAACTAATTTAAAAAAAAGTGTTTAATTGGAAAAAGGTTCATGTAGATTTGTAAAACATGACCACGTCACCTCAAGGCAGTTTTAATTTGACCCAGCAACCAAGCAAGGCCGACCCAATAAAGAATTGTATTGGTTATACATAGAATCATTTTGGGAAGTTTAGTAAATACAGTGAGCCGAGCCAGGAGGCTAGCTGTACCCAGTTAGACAATATTGCAGCGGTCTACCGGAAATCTGGATGCTATGTGAACAGTCTTTGCAGAGGTAGAAAGACTTCTGTCATTAGGCAATCGACCTAACCAATAAGATTATTGTGTTCTCAGAGAACAAGATCCAGTTTGTCGGAGAAATAGTCAAAGTAGATATATTCTGGCAAAAGGTCAAGGTTAACAGCAAAAGACTGGCCTTGTCAGGACAAGGGAAAACGGCATGGTATTGTCTCTGGGAAGAACTTCTATAACTCAAAGTGAGAACAGAAGATAATGAAAGTCTCATTTAAGTCAGTACTCTGCTCCGGCAAGTAATAGACTAAAGAAACCAGTCTTGAAAAAGTGGCACATAGTATACGAGACAAAATACACCAATCATCCACTTTTGTGTTCAAATATATTAGAAACACCAGGTATACATAGAGCAAAAAAATGCCTAAATCCATTAGAGCACAGTGAGGTTTAGCACCAATAGTCAAGCACTTTAAGTGTGGATAAAGTCAAGCTAGTAAGTTAACAAAACATTTGAACATCAGGAACAAACGTGTAGTTTGTTTTCCAACTGTAATGCTTGCAGTGCTGCTCCACTGCAGATGCTCCCTTAGTGCAACATTCACAAGGCCATAAACATACCTTTGAGTACATAGAAATGCAGGTGGCTGTAGTAATGAACCATCATTCTAGGAACCGTATTATGATGCGGTTTACAAGCTGCATCTCCCAACTGGGGTTATTTTTTGGTTCCTTTTTTTAATGCAAATATGTATGTATGTAGTATTTGTATAGTGCAAACCTAGCCAACAGCATAGCCAGCTCTGTATTCCTAAGACTGCTACAAAAAGGGATTTCTTTTCCTAAAACTATTGACTGCTACACAATTTCTTAATTACAGTACATGAAATAGACTTCATTCATGAAGTAGAGATTCATTACCTAATTTGCAGGAGACTCTTTTCAGTAAGTTGGTTATTCATGTCTTGCCACAGCTGCCACAAAAAACATAATTTTTTGTGGCTTAGGTTTGAATGTACTATTTTTAAGTATGATTACTTAGCGGACTGATCACTGGTAAGCCATTGTGCAGAACTTTGGTAGACTGATCGTTCTGGTGCTTCGTAGATAATTTTTGTATGATTAGCTTTGATATTACTATAATATAAAAGTAGTAGAGTCACAATGATGTAACTCAATGTTACTTTTCTCATGAGGCACAAAGGAGACCAAATAGATTTGTTTTTCACACTACGTCGGTTGCAGCCTGATGTCCTGATATCGTCCTTTGGGTTCTGAAGAGAATCATGGGCGTTTTGACATACAAGTTGAGTGGTGAACATTTTGTACCACAGGACTGACCATAGCATTTACAGGACTGATGAAAAATGATTGCATGTTATTCTTCTCTACATTCTGATTTAGCATGGATACTCTATGAAGTGCTTGTACATTATCACTCCTGTTTTATCATGCAGAACACCCTAAACAATTTGTTCCAATTTAAGTACACTGTAGCAATTGCTTCTCACATTCATGACTAGACAATAGATGCCTACATTGAAGATTAAAATACAACAAACTAAGTTTCATCTTGTTCCCTCTGTGTAACTATTGGACCCCTTTTTGCATGGTCACCCCAAATGTTTGGCCTTTTTGCTGGCTATAGAGCTCGATGCACTTTACAGTTGCTAACCAGTGGTAAAGTGCAGTACAAACAAAGAAAATGCATAACAGAATTAAAACTCAAGTACAGAAACAAAAACACTGCACATTATGCTTTTGGATGCCATTGATACAAACCGCTAAATATTGAAGTTGCAGATCTTTAAATGCTTGCTTGGCTCATGGAGGTGTAAGCGCATTCCTGGCGATGTAGCAGTCCTTCCCTGAAATCAATGAGCTAGGGGATAGGACTTAGAATAGTCTGAAACCAAAGTCTCAAAGGAATTACAAGGTTGAACAGCATGGCACACCTGTCCTTCCGTGACCTAAATTGAAAATAAAGCATACACAATGTTTTTAAACCAGCATAGCTAAATAGCTTCACTTACTGTGAAGTAAATCATTAAACAAATGAAACTACAAAATGAAATTCATGTGTGACATTGATTGTATGGGTTATCAGTTCAAGTCAGTGGGAAAAAAATGACAAGCTAGCGCAAGAGTATTCTGAAACAGCAGCTGGGGCAAATGGCATAAAGGAATGCAGATTGACAGCAGCTTTGTAGTATCCTGGTTTGGATACCATGTGCCTTTCCAATTAATCTGTCTTGCTGCTCAGCCTATCTGGGTGAATGGTAGAATGTTGAGTGTGTGAGGTAATATGGAATGTGTGGTGTGCCTGGTGGATGGATGACAGTTGGAAGAGAGGGCTGAGTAGCAAGAGAGCTGCTCCTGGTGGGGCTTAGGAGAGACTTGATTGATACTTAAATGATTACTTGATTTAACCTGAAATCCATCTAATAAACCTCATCAATCAATACTACTCGGCTACAGATCATCTTATTACATTTGGCGACGTTTGGACTTACCTACACGGCTTGAAACATCTAGGAACATCAAGGAACTTCATGACAAAGATTTAAAGCAACAAGTAAGAAAAAATAATGTATTTAAAGTTTCTCGTAGTTTACTGGCACCCCTTAGTTAGCCCCACCAGTGACCTATCACCGGTCGCCCTCCAAATTGGATGTGCCAGTCTATGCCTGCATACAACTTAAGTGTGCCAGTCCCTGTACAACGCTTCTTCCTGCCAGCTCCTACTTGTTATTGCGAGCATTGCTTAGTTAATACTGAAGAGCATCAGGGACTACTGTGCAGGTAAGAGACATTAATCTTTGTTCAGCATTTTAAAAAAAAAAGAGAGGAAAAGAAGATCTGTAAGAAAATACTGTATTTCTAAAACATCGTTAATGTTATCAGCGCTGGATGTGTAGAACATTCTCATTGTAATCTGCGCAGTTAGAGCGAAGACTTTATTTGGAAAAGAACTGCCTAACGTGATAACATGATAATTTATTTTGTCTAAATGAGCGAGTTAGGGCATAATCTGCGCAAGAAGAGTGAAGATTTTCTTTTGAAAGAACTGCCTAACGTGATAATTTTGTCTAAATGAGCAAGTCAGGACAGAGGGAGGCAACCGTACATCTTTAAAGAGATTTATTTATTTGCTCTGAAAGCGAAGATCAGTGAAAATAAAAACATGGAAATGTTTATTCCATAACTGAAGTTGAAATGGTTATGTGAACTGCCGGTTATTCACGCGCATGAGACAGAGTGTGATTAAATGTTGTTTTACATGCTGTTTAAGAATAAACACAACACGTGTGGCAAAGCGCTTGAAAGACGAGAGCTGGAGCAGTCCTGTTAAGAATTCAAAAGATAACAGGCAGCGCGTGTAATTAATCTCCTGGGAGTGTTAAAAGTTAACTCAATCTGACGGACCATGTATTCACACATTGGCAGTTGCTCCGCCGCTTTTCTTTTCAAACCACAACATGCAGCTCGTGCGAGCAGCCTCACCTTCTCGTCATTGTCCTTTCGTCAGTCCTCTGACAGTGTCCGAGGCTTCAGTGACGTCTTCTTTGTGGCAATTCTGTGGGCTGATTCACGACGTTTGGGGACGTTTACACACCTTGAACCACCCGGCCTTACTTGAATAACGTGCCGCCATCTTTGGTTTACACCACAACTCTACTCTGAGCCAAGCAGTCTCCTGAAGTTCACCACGCAGATATTTCTGTTTGCAACTTTTATTCCCAGGGCACCGGTGTTATTCTTCAGATTATCGTATTGGATCAGCAGGTACTGTTACTTTTAGTTTCTTCATCCTGCTTAGTGCATCTTTTATCACAAAGGCGTCATGTTCTACAGCGATGGGCACGCTTCATGATTTATTGTAGTTATAGTCTACATTGGCATTTAGATACAGCGCGTCCAACTCTTCACACTGTTCATTTGTTTGTTCCTTCTAAGGGGGAAGGTGGTGTAGTATCCTGGTTTGGATACCATGTGCCTTTCCAATTAATCTGTCTTGCTGCTCAGCCTATCTGGGTGAATGGTAGAATGTTGAGTGTGTGAGGTAATATGGAATGTGTGGTGTACCTGGTGGATGGATGACAGTTGGAAGAGAGGGCTGAGTAGCAAGAGAGCTGCTCCTGGTGGGGCTTAGGAGAGACTTGATTGATACTTAAATGATTACTTGATTTAACCTGAAATCCATCTAATAAACCTCATCAATCAATACTACTCGGCTACAGATCATCTTATTACAAGCTTCCCTCAATACACGGTACCGTTCAGTAACCTTCATTGCACATAAGGAACAGTTAACCAAGCGTTAGACTGTGGCAAGTGTCAACCGGAGGTAAGGTTGCACAAAGTAGTGTAGGACTGGCTAAAGGCTATGGACCACATGTATGATCGCTACATTTTGCGAGTTCCTAATTGTGACTTGCAATTAAGAAGTTGCAAAATGCGATTTACAACAGTGTGTTTAGCCTGGTTTGCGATTTCCAGTGGGTCCCATATGGAATTGTCTCATCAATATTCATGAGGCAGGTTGAAATTTGCGACTCATAGGGAATAACCAAAAATCACAGGGATGGTAGTATGCTGGGGTCAGCAGATCACCATGTCTGTGATTACTTTTTCAATAATGTATTTTTTTTGGGGGGGGGGGGGGGGGAGAGAGAATTGTAGCTCTTTTCTTAAATGAAAATGGAATGCATTTCAAAAACAAAAATGAAAAGTTATCTTTTTGTTTTAGAGTAGGCAGTTCCCAGTGGAACTGCTGCCTGCTCTTAAAAAAAATGTTTGCGCCCACATTCGCAAATGGGAGGAGGTCCATTAGGGACCCCTTCTCAATTGCGAATGGGTTACCACCAACATGAAATTGTTGGTAAACAGCAAAGCTTTTCAGATCGCATTCCGGTCACAAAACGTTTATACATTCCCTGCGACCACTATCAAGTCCTGGCCCCTTGATATACCTCAGTAAAAAAATTGCTGTCCAGAGATATCCATTTTTAGGTCGAGGACCGTAGGCTGTGCTTGCGCAGTTCGGTCTGAAGATTTAATGTTTCTTAGTTATGGGGCTTGAACCCACCTCTCTTCTCCATTGGCTGGCCTCGTAAATGCTGGCCAGCCATTGGAGGAGAGGGACGTCACTCTGTTCAAGCCCCGTCTTTTTCGGATTCGGGGGTGTATTTTTTTTGCTGTTTTCTCACCGTGACGTCATCTGTCACTCAACTGCTAAATCCACGCCCCCGAATGCGAAAATGGCGCCGCCCAGGTTTGTTGAAAAGTCGCCACTTTTAGAGGGTATGGCTTTATTCTCTCTGGTTCCGTCCTTGTCCGTCCCCAGGTGCTTCAATTTCAGTGTCTGTCTGCTTCTGTGTACTCGGCTACCCCTGTCTGAACCTCTCTGCCCCCTCCCCTGCGCCTGGACTGTGAGCACGCGCGCCCTCGGCCCCCCTCCCGCACATCTGCAGCGTGAAGTCAGCGTCGGAGCAGCCTCCGTCGCCCCCCCTCCCCTGCCCGGTCGGCTGCGAGCAGTGCCGGAGTCTTCAGGCTCAAACTTCAGTCAGTGCTCAGCGTGCTCATCCACATGTAAGTACCGGCTGCGAGGGAACCGGGCCAGCACTGCGGTGAATGGACGGCAGCCCCCTCTCTCCCTGGACAGCCTCTCCCGAGCCCCTCCAGGAAAGGACCTTAACGGGCGGAGCGCCAGTGCAGAGCAGCGAACTCCGGGGGCGGGAGCATCACTGTGCGCAGGCACCTTCTCCCTGGAGCTCAGGATGAACACGGTAAGGTTGGCCGATGTTCACTGTCCCTCCACGCCATCTTAACATTCCATTGTATATCCCCCAACCCGTGCATATCCAGATTGTGCCCGTTCCGCCTCTGTCAGTTCTGCACAGCCCTTCCGAGTTCACTCAGTAAACTACTTCTGTTTCCACTCTGCTTGTCCCTCCTGTGCCAACTCTACATGACCTTCCAGTGCCCACCTTGCATACCCCTAGTGTGCCCACCCGTGCATGCTCTTGGCGTGCCTATTCTGCATATACCACTTGCGCACCCTACAGTTTCTTCTACATGGTTCTCTTCTACCTACCATTCATACTCTCCCCGAGTCATCTGCATAGCCCCTTTTTGCCCATCCTCCAAACACTTCACATGTCCTGTCTCCAAGCACACGTGTCTAATCTGAACTTTCCGCTGTGGCAATCCTGCATATACCGTTGTGCCACAGTGCACGTCCATTGTGCCACCAGCATGTGTCCCTGTCTATTCCACCTGCCCCCTGCATTTCACACTACTGCACCCTGACATGCTACTTCAATTCACCTAAAAATATTCCCATGCACATCGCTGTCCACTGTATGTCCCATGCTTGGATTCGCCTTAAACTGATGTGTGGCTTTCCTGCATATACTTGTGGTCTTGCACACACTCCTCTGTGCCAACTTGGATATCTCCGACTGTCTCTACTGTGCTTCACCCTCTGCAACCACCCGTTTCACACTGGATTTCCCCGTGTTCCTGCCAATCGGGCACTGTGTTTTTCTCGCTTTTCTGCCCCCCACTGTTCCTCGTGCTCGCTTTTCTGCCCCCCACCCCCCTATCCCCTCGTTGTGATCACTTTTCTGCCCCTCCACCCCGATCCTCTTTTTAATTTCTTTTCTGCCCCCCACCCCGTTCCTCGTTCTCGCTTTTCTGCCCCCCTGTTCCTCGTAATCGCTTTTTTGTTATCGTTCTCAAGAAGAGTGAGGCTCATTGTTTTGTTGGAGTTCCTTCCATTGAAGTTCGGTGAAGGAGGGCAGCTGAAAGGTGAGGCAAGTTTGCAAAAACGGGGGAAAAAAAATAATAATAAATAAATAAAATCAGTGTTACTAAATTAAAACAAAGCACCGGAAAATATGTGCACGGGAAGTAACTTGAATGCCACTCGCAACTGCCCACACGCAGCAAATTCAGTTGCAAAGAGCGGCTGACGACAGGAGTAACCATTGCAGCAGCCTCACAGGACAGGACAGGCCGAGCGGGCTCACTCAGGAGGCGGGCGGCAAGAGGTTACTGCGTGGTGGTGCCTGACTGCCTGCAAGTGAAGTTAAGATGTAAGAGACAGAGTGATGCAGTGCAGCCAACCAAGTGTGTGTGTTTGTGTCTTTATTTATTAAATTAATTCCATCAAGCAAAGTGCTATCCGCAGCTGCCTGCAGTGAGGGTGCAGGTCGGATTGTAGTAATGGCGTTTGGCCTGACTAACTGTGATCAGTCCTACCCAAGAGCAAGCCTTTTCGTTTCAGCCATGAAGTAAGCAAGTATAAAGAAAATGTGGGTGGAAAACAACGTAATTCTTCTTAATTGGATAGAGAGAGGAAAAGTCGACATTCAATTTATGAATCTTACTCTGTTTTATTTCAGTTATTTTATGCTAGTTGCCTTTTCTAGCTGTTTGGCCCCAGTGCAGGAGAGTCCCTTGCCAAGCCACAAGACATAATAAGAACACACGTGGGAGCAGTTTCCGCCATTAATAAGTTTATTGTTTCTGGGTTTTGATTGGGCTGGGGGTGCTGAAATAATCAGAAAAACCGGCTTGAGCCCAACAGACGGGAATCCACAAGTGAAGTGTTGTTAAAAGCTATGTAGCATACCCTTCAGTGTTTGCAGTAGGCTGAATCCTGTTTTATTTTGCATGGTTTCCACAGAAACGGCATGCACGACTGCGCGTAGGCTAAGATTATTGCCCCTGTAAGGTCCTTAGGGGACATTTTATTCTCTTGCCAACAGCCTGGTTAATGTGTCATCCTGTAAGTGTTTTTATCCCTCCGCTCGGTATAGCTAATGACCAGTGTCATGGATTAATCAGGAAGCACCAGAATGTGTTGTGTATGAACTATTTAATTATTTATTCGTTTTTTTTTTTGTTCGTCACACGCAAGGCCTAAGTTTCTCCAGAACACTGCGCATAAGGCCAAAAAGAGCATGTTAGATGAAACTATGAAATTAAAGCCGTTGATTGCCTAATTGTCATCTTGATGCCAGTGGGCCTTGGGTTCATTAGCCATGCTATGCTGCTGCTATGCCTTCTGGGACAAAGTTACAATTTGGTAGAAAAAGGAACGTTCAAAGCCTTGCGCAGGGTTGGACCCAGTCAGTGGAGAGTTTATTTACCTGGGAAGCACATGTACCATATGCTAAGGTGCAGATCAGGGTTTGCGACACGATGAAAGAATTTGTGAGTCTGACTCTCCTAAATACATTTTATGGGATGTTTGGTGCTCACTGTCCTGGGCACTTGTGATTTGTTTGTCCTGCCATGCTGCACGCTCCATTAGAGACACAGTATACCATTACACATTGTACTTGCTTGCAGGTGGATTTTCTGACCACAAAATCATTTCTTGTTCGATGTATGTATGTGTCTCTCTCCCTCTCTCCATTACTCACTCATAATTAGTCACTCTATACTACTCACTCTTTACTACTGAAACGCTCACTTGCTCCATCTTCCCGGATTTGGACACGAGGAAAGTTGCTGTTCGCCCAAGGAGGGAAGCAGTCTACAGGGGCTCTTCTCTCAGGTCGCGCTGCTGGTGGGAGCAGTTCCGCATTCGGCGGTAACCCTGCACGCTCCCAGCGTGCGCTGGACCAAGGAGAAAGAAAACTACTGCTGACCACACCGGGGGACTGCGAGGACCAGCAGCCTCTAGCTCTCACAGCTGGTGCCTCTTCCCCCGGTGGCCACGCCCCCTCAGCACCGCACAACATAAGAACCAGTTCAGTCCCTCCCGCAGCGCGGGGCGAAGCCCGGGCAAAGGGCGGGCCCGTTTAAGCCCGTTCAAGCCTGTGCAAGACTGGACTGGGCCATTTCATTTCTGGTTGGTTTTTCTACTTCACCATATTTTACGGTTACTGTTAGAGCATATTAATTTTTATCCCTGAACTTGCTTCTTTTAGCTCCACCAGCACTAGCGAGCCATTAACTGTCGTACAGCATGTCTCCTCGAAATACTAGAAACACTGTTAAAAAGCAGGCTTTGGCCGCGGCCGAAGTCATCGGTCCGATTGACCAATTTATAACTAAGGCCAACGATGCCATTGAGCAGGGTATCATTTTATTAAAATCGCCGAGTTTCCCAGGACCTGGCCATAGCGAGGCGTTCTTCTATGGGCCTACTGGCCACTGCGGTAACTCCGCTACGCCCAGCAGAACTACCCCTGCCAGTGTTAGTCCATGCAGAGGTAAACACGGTGCCCAGTACAGTGGATCTCTCTGAAACTTTGGATTTGTCAGATTCTCACCTGTCCCTTGAAAAATCCCCACTTATATTTGCCACTCACAGTGCCCCTGATCCCTCTCCAGCCACAGTCAGGGCTATACGAGAAGGGGCCATTCCCAAAAAAAAGTCAAAGAGAAGGAAAACTGCTCATTTACAGCACATTACTACCAGTCCATCCATGACCATCTCCAAAACCCCCTCTACCTCACATCTCTCCCAACCCATTAACCCTGTTCCAACCCCCGATCAATCACCTTCCCCCATGCCAGCACCTCCAACAATCCTTACTGTTGATAACTTAAATCTTAGCAGCTCCAGTAGCTACGGTAGCGACAGTAGCCTGGATGACAACGGGAACATAACTAACATTACCTGTGGTAACGACACCCTATTGCTTAATAAAATAGGTGAACTATTTAAGTCGTACCTAACCCCAATTGAAAAGGTATTACACCAGGTGCAAACTCAACTAATTCAACTAACTCATTTGTCCTCCGCTCTCGATCAAGCCAAGACCAGCACAAAAAATCCCAATCCTGCTCCAGGGAAATCCCTACCAAATAATAGCAAAACCAGTAAGCCCAGTTTGGCAAAAACGATTGTTCCAAACAACAACACTAACCAAAAGGCCTTGCTGAAACCCATCCAAAAACAACCACCACCTGCTCAGCCTAAGCCCCAACCCCCACCTAAGGCACCAAAGCCTTTACCACCACAACCCCCGATCAATTCCAATAATCCAAATGTTCAACAGTCTATCCAACAAAAAACCCCTCCTCAGCCTACCCTTCCCACCCCAGTACCCTCACACCCGAAGCAACAATCGGTTGGCTTTAACAATGTCCCCAGAAACCGCAAGAGAGGGCCCCGTCCTGTACATCTTCCACCTGAGGCATCCCCTTATGTGGTAATTATGACGGGTGTCCCGGAACTCCCCCCCCAGTCAAGATGAGCCAATTTGGTCACTAAAAAACAAAGTTACCTATTGGCTGTCCAACAACAGACCCTTACCAACTTTTTTGGACAACAGAGTTACCACCGTCCGCAGAGTGCCATGGCTCGGCACTGTGCCCAAAAACATCCAGGGCGACTGCATCATAGTGAACTTTGATGACCCCAACACGGTAGAGCACATTTGCTCCTGGGGCGACCGTACCTCTGATGAAGGGATAGCCACCCATAACCTGTCATACTTTTACCCCCCGGCTCCGCGTAATAATACAGCCCCCCCTTGGAGCTGGACGAGAGTAGGTAGTTGGGACGGGAACAGAGATCACGGTCAGTGGGCAGGTTATGGTTTTTTCAACTCCGCCTTCGGACATCCTTCCAACTGGAGAGGTCCACCATTATCTAATAGATATGAATGTTTGGACATGGTTGACTGACCATCAGTCCCCTCCGATAACATCCAAGATACCATAGATATATAGATCCCCACAACCCTCTCTCTAAGCAAAAATTGGGTGGTAACGCCCAACCACCCTTCCCTGCCAGGTGCTGTCATTGAGTCCTTTACTCCACTGTCAAAATCCCCTTTACACTTGACATCTTCGCAGGTTTGTGCTCTTAGCTCTGCTCCTCTTATTACTTCGGAGGAGATACTTAAAAGCCAACAAACTAGTTTACCCATACCAACTAGTTTATCTAATAACACTGCCCTTTCTACTACTTCGCCCCTTCACATCTGTGATCCAATACCGCCTGACCACCTGTTGACCTCAAATTCCCCTTTACCCTCTACTAGGGATCTCGCAATCATGTACTGGAATGTAGCGTGCCTGAGGTCAAAAACACACTTACAGCCCTGGATTGACCTGGTTAACAGCCATGACATAGCCTGTCTCCAGGAAACCTGGGCCATAGAGCCGATTCATATCCATGGCTTTAAAACCTTTCATATGTCCGCTACTCCATCAGTTCAAGGTAGACCCAAGGGTGGTCTGGCTATCTACGTCTCGAACCAAATTCCATTTACCATGTCTGAAATATCCCAGATGTCTGCAATTTCTCAAATCCTTAAGTTTACTGTTAAAAGCTCTGTTTATTATGTTATAAATATGTATAACAATGAGCCATCGGTTGACAGTGTAAAGTCATTGGCGGAAATCACTTCATTTCTGCATGACCAGAAAGTTAAAAATGTACAGTCACAATGTTATTTTGTATGGGGTGGGGACTTTAATATTTATTTATGTAGTAATTATAACAAAGGTATATGTGGCCTTCAAGACGAGCATGACTCTCCCATTACCCACTTTGTCCATTCTAGCTTAGGGTCAGCTTTTAATGCATCTTTATTCTCTCTGGAACTCGAATTCGCAAACGAACTTGTAACACCTGTTGTCGACTTTAAGCCAACATTCCATGGTAGAGGATTGTTGACCACGATCGACTTTATATTGTGTTCACAGATTCTAGGACCCAGATTAAAAAAAAATTTCTACCGGTACAGACCCTTCTAGCGACCACTTCCCCAACAGTATTACTATAACTCTTACCTTGGCTCCCGCATCTAGCACTAAGCCCAGTATTTTAATGCAGCAATCACTGGAGATGGGTCGAACTAATGGCTACACAGTAAAGTGGTCTAAGATCAACCCCAAAGAGGTCACTGAAAAGGTCATTCAACAAACTCTTCCCCACATATACACCTGTTTAGATGAGACTTCACCTCCCCAGCTAATTCTGTGTAGTTTTGCAAAGATCCTAGAAATCATGCGGCAGGAACTTACCCGCCACCCTAGCAAGAAGAAAGATAAAGATAGTCGGGGGTGGTTTGACTCCGACTGTCGTAGGGCCCATAACGCACTCAAACGAGCCCTCCATAGCCAAGACAGGGACACAGTTTTAATTTCTTTTTTAAGAAGGCAATATAAATTGGCCATAAAAACCCGCAAACGTGAAATAAAAAATAACCTTTGGGCCCAACTCCATGAGAGCATAAAATCAAAGGACAGTACGCTATTTTGGCGAACAGTCAAGTCCCCATTTTTTGCAGATGACACCGCCTCTTCCCACTTAGATGTGGCGGTACCTGCTGAAAAATGGGTTACCCATTTTTCCCAGATATTTGGGAACTCATCACCAACTACCGATGATACCATACCTGGGGAGGCCTGCACCAACAGTAATAACATCTACCCAATAGACATCCACTTTGACCTTGGAGACGTGAACACAGCGCTAACGTCCTCCAAGATTGGCAAAGCCCCCGGCCCTGATGGGGTTCCCTTAGATATCTTTGTGAACAACCTTGAACTATGGTCCCCAATAGTAACTCAAGTTATGTCCGCAGTCTCTCAGGTTGGTTTAATCGATTCGTGGTCCACTTCTGTCCTTCTCCCTATCTTTAAGAAGGGAGACAGAGACAATCCAGCTTGCTACCGACCAATTTCCCTCTTGGACTCGCTGGGCAAGGTCGCTGGGAGACTCCTCCTGGAACGTCTCCAGGACTGGGCGAAGGAGAATAAGATCATCACAGACCTCCAGTTTGGGTTCCAAGAGGGATTAGGTACGGTGGAACAGGCACTTAACCTCACTTTACTAATGGGGAAATATGCTTGGGCTAAAGGTGGCAACCTTTATCTGGTCTATGTGGATCTAAGCTCCGCATTCGATTGCGTGATTCACTCCAAGCTATGGGAGATCTTAAGCAATCTGGGAGTAGACCCTCCAATCCTGAAGTTTCTCCGGGAGCTTTATTCGGATGCCAAAGCCTGTGTTAGGTTTGGTATTAACGGAGAGCTAACGGATACATTTGGAATCACAAAAGGAGTTAGACAGGGGTGTGTCCTTGCCCCATTCCTGTTCAACATCTATACCAATGGCTTGGAACAAGCAATGCTGATAGGGAACAAGGACCTCCCCTGTATAAAAGCCCGCCCGATTCCAGCACTTCTTTATGCCGATGATTCGGTAATTTTAGCAAGGACACCCAACCAGCTCCAACTGCAACTCAACAAGTACTGCCAATATATGCTCTCCCTCGGTCTTCAAGTTAACAAATCTAAGACCTTTGTAATGCATATTGGCAAGAAAGCCCAGAAATGTAAGTCCATCTATATTGAGAACACTAGACTAGATAGCGCTAGGTACTATCCGTACTTAGGTATCCTCATTGACCATCAAATGTCGTGGAAACCTGCCATATCTAGTAGAAAACTGCAGCTCCAGCGTACAACATCAGCGCTAACCTCATTCTCAAGGAAACTGGGCAAGCCCGCTCCGGCAGCAATATTGCAAATCTATCAAGCCAAATGCACGAGCGTGGCTACCTATGGAGCCGGTGTATGGGGCTACGCCCCTGTCCAAGAGCTCCAGGTAGTCGAAAACGACTTCCTGAAGTACATATTAGCTCTCCCTAGAAGTGCTTCCAACTACGGTAGCCATATGGAACTCGGCTGGGATTACCTAACTGACACCATAAGGTACCAACCAATTCTCCTGTGGCACCGTATATGGACCAAGGAGCAATGTCTCCTAACCCGGTTGCTAATAACAGACTGCCTCACCTTGACCCATTGGAAAAAGATTCCTTGGCTGTCGTACGTATTCAAATTTCTGAATGATTTGAACTGCCTAGAGTTTTTTATAAACCCTATTTCACTTTTGACCATATCTAGAAAGTCTTTAAAGAACCTATGTGTCTCGCATCTGAGGGATTTACGCTTGTGCTCCGAAATCAGCAAGCAGTCGACTATCCATCTAATGTCGATTCAATCCTCATATGGCCTGCAACCCTACTGGTCTTTTTATTTGTCCAACTACGATAGACATGTTTTAACTCGCTTCAGATTTAACTCTTTCTATCGCCTTGTCTCATTTCCCACGCCTTCAGACTGGTCACGTGAATTGGTCAAATGTCCCTGCGATGACTGTACCCCTCAGTCTATGTTACATGCAATTTTATTCTGTACTTTTTATGAAATTCCCCGCAAACGTTGGTTGGTCCCTTTGCTTAGATCACTAGGTCTGAGAAGATGCAGACCTGCCCTCCTGGCACTACAATGCCTAGACTCTCCTCATGTTGCAAAAACAGTTGCTTATTATTTAAAAGCTTGTATCAAAATTCGGTCTAACCTTGCGGCGTCTGCACAGTAAATATTATTTTTATACTGTTGTTATTTTTAATACTAACAAAAAGAAAAATCGATTTTATCCTTAAACTGACATATTATTGTACATAGCAGTCAACTACTATATGAAAATCAAAATGTTGTAAATAACTGTATATGTATTGTACGATTTACTTTTATGATTGTAAATTCAATCGAATAAAGTTATTTTTGATTTGATTTACTGAAACTAAAAATACACTTTGTATAAGTAAGGGCGTGGCTGTGCATGTAAATGTGTGTGGCTCTAGGACTCTTTACTACTCACTCTCTCACTATTTAATACTCACTTTTTACTACTCTCTCTCTAATACTCTCTTTACTAATAACTCTCTCCTACTCACTAACAACTACTGACTTTACTACTTACTCTGTGTGTGGGTGCTAATGAAATAGGTCTCGCATATGCAAGCGATTAAGCTATTGGCAATATAAATGACAATGCCATTTATTTTTGATTTACGTTTTTATATCATTAGAGATGTAATTTAGCTTGGGTAAACATTGCTAACCCAAGTCGAATTTTCTGGACAACATTTTTAAAAATGGAGGAAGTTTTGCAGTGATGTTATTGTTGTAATATTCTTCATTCTAACAGTTATATTTTAGGAACTATGAGACCTATATACTTCAATTAGATGTCAAAACCATAGGTTTGGGGGGGTAGTCTCATAGAGAGAAAATAACTCCTCACAGCAACCTTTTCACCATTATCCAAAATGGCGGCTCTTTAATGATGTTTTAGCCATCATATTGGCAATTTATTTAATATTGCTTTTGTTTCTGGTTTTCCATTGATTCCAATTCGTAAACATGAGGTTGCAGAAGGTGGTAGCAGAGGCTCTTTACCTCCTGACAGTGTTGCTAATTTCAAAATCTGAGGACTCCTACAACAGAGAAAAATGTGTTATATGTCAGACTAATCCAAAAGAAAAAGCTAACACCTAGATGCCTATACAATCGAAGCAAACAGAGGCACACAGCTTATCACGTCACAATTACTTTCCAGAAACGAGGACTGTGGTGGTGTGCTACATTTTTAACTAAACGTGCTAATATTGAGAGATAATTGCTTTCCTTCAAATATGGACTGGGCTCGCCACCCCTACAGAGTTCACAGACAATTAATTCCTTTTAAGTAGTTTGTCTCTGGGCTTGGCGCAGGTCCAGCGTTTCACACCCCATCTATAGATGGGGCTGTGGATTTGAGTTACAATGAGGCAGTTCATCTGTGCGGAGAGATAAAGTTATGTTTTGGTGTACTTTTTTTTAACTTATGGTTCTTTGCATCGTATTAACGTTTATATATGTCCGGTCTGAATGTTATGTTAAGCAAAGTGATGGAGTTTGTAAAATGTGGTCAATATGAGAAAAATAAAATAAGCCAGTACAACTTTAATATTGACTTTCTAATTGTCAATTTCTTTTGGAGCAGTTTATAATAATTCTTATGTACTCGCAGACGTTAGGTTGCCTACCTTCAGACTCTGCCATGCCTGAGTCCACACCCGTTAACATCACCTGGGCATTGTCCCTTTTGTTAGAGTTCCCACTGTTTTTATTCCCCAATTCCAGCACTGTAACTACTTACAAGGAGTCTGAATAAAAGCAATTGTAAAACCTACCGAAAACAATTTTAAATCATCAACACCCCCCCATAAGCTCTCACATCTCTCCATTGGGACAAGCCGGACAACCCCTCCACACCCCTCTCAAAACAGTTTAGTCCTCTTTGAGAGAAGGACACAGCTGTTGCGCTCCGAGCACCTTAACTAAATGGGTAATAGTACGAGCTGGTCCTCTGTGTGGGTTATCACGTGCTGAACATAGGCCAAACTGACATTGTACAATCAGGAAGGGGAGGCAGGTGGAAATTCCCAAGCGGGCACTTTTGACACTAAATTGTTAAAAAACGTAATACAATGTCATGAACTTTAAAAATGCAAGACGACACAGTAAGCTTATTTCTTCTTGATATAGGAGGCTGACAGAGCACTAGAGCGGGGTTTTCCAAGGAAATGCATGGTGTTTAAATAAAATGGGCAAAGGGGGAGGGGAGGGTTGTTTATATTGGTTCTTGCAGGAGCTTGGCAGACAGTATCTGTGCAACACTGCACTGCCAGCTCTGCACTTGCATCTGAGAGGGATTTAAACCACAAGTAGCCTAGCCCCATCCCGTACCGTGTCTGGCGCGCCCTTTAAGCAGGTAATACTACTCGCTGCAGCAGTCTCACCTGAACCGGTCGGGACGCCGCTATCCTGCAGGGAATATTCCAAGTGAAAAGCTGCGGAAGGGGGGGGGCGCGCAGCACACAGAGCGGGTGCGACGGAAAGATGCCCGTACAGAGGCCGGTAGCTGCCGTAGGTAGGAACGGATTACGGAAGGCGAAAATGACACGCCTGTGACGCCAGTACAGGCCGGGTGGGCTGCAAACCAGCACACTGCCCGCACAGAAGTTAACGGGCATGCCACCATCCAATCGTACGGCTGTGTGCCGTTTTCCGGGATCCCTCAACCAATAATTCATTGGTAGACCTCTCTCAGCCAATCCACAGCAACCGTGTAGTTTAGGAGCACTGTTGTCCAATGAACAGTTGGCAATAGCTTCCCAACCAGTCACATGACAAAAGTTCAACAAACCAATCCCTGATTGTCACAGTACTGCCCTATCTAAACAGGATATGTTTTCTTACACCTGATTGAGTGTGTATGGTTGGAGCTCCTGTTTCGGTCCGCGTGCGCAGTGATTACAGTGTTTACCATTGATAAATTGCAAACTTGGTAGGACTTGCACGTTCAATGCTTGTCGTAAAGAGGCTCTGGGGCATTTGTGTGGCGCCCGCGCGTACAGAGAAGGCATCTGGTTGCTGTTCTCCGCGGGAACCAGCATGTTGTGCGAAAGGTGGAGCATGGTGGCAGAGATCGTGCTGCATATAGACGAGCCCGGTGAAGACAGTAACATCGTCTGTCTTTGCTCCAGAGCCTTTTCAAAGTAAGCGCACGTACAATTCTTATTTTTTCACGTGCATTTATTATACCGAGCTGCTGTTGTTTGGCGCACCTTTTTTTTGCAATGGAACATTTTATAGCGCTTTCTTCTTATATCGTCTTCAGCTCTGTATTTTGAAGAGGGTGACTTTAGAGACCCTCTCCCACTTTCTACCCTGTCCTGTACACCGCTCACCTATCTGACAAGGTAACGGACCCTCTAATCCTTTGCAGTCACGAATACTATCGCATTTGCAAATAGAAAAGTACCTGTACATTGGGTAAGAGGAGCACTTGGCATGTCTTGGGATCCCTTGGCAACTCGATGTAAAAGATGTCTATTTCTATAATATTGATACATTTTAAATGCAGATACCAAACATTTTAAGTCTTTCTGAATAGAAAAAATAGCCATGAAGTGTCAGTGCATCAAACCACGCGAAACACGTGTTGGCTGCTTTTTCATTAGCTATATAACCTGTTCTTTTCTTCTCTGTTATTAAATTAATTATGACTCATAAGAACACCAACCAATAATTGGGTAAATAATCTATTGTGGAATAACGACTATGGCCAATAAACTACAAACTGGTTATCAGTTTTCTGTGAAAGGGCAATTAATGTGTGGTAAATAGTGCAATATATTAATTTAGCAGTGAATTGCTTTTACAACATTTATGTCTGTGCAATTGAATGATGTCCGATATGTATTTATAGGTCTTTTTCATACAACACTTTTTGTAATAAAATATCTAAATTGTAATTTTATTTTATTTGTTGCCTCTCCTCCCGACCCTCAAATTGCAATGCCTTTTTGATGTTACTGTTGAAATACATGTACAAATGGATAGTGTTTCTCTCTGAGAGCGTTCCTTGCCAAAAGCACATTAAGTGGTTAGTAAATTACCTTGCTAATAGAAGTACTATTGTTCAGCAGAGGCCTATAAAAAGTAGATGGCACTCAAAAGCAGCAAACCTGTAGTGGGCCAAATTGTCAACATAGATAGAGGACATGTAGATTTCCCCCAACTTTGTCTTGTCATAAAGTGTATGTGTTTTGTTCTATCTTTCTATGTGTAGGACTCAAGTGCCGCTTGTCAAGTTATGTCATGTAACCTAGCATTTGTGTAGTGTGTATCTACCAATGGTGGCATCATGGTGCTAACTGTTCAGAACGATTACAGGTAGCTGTTTGGAGATATGTGTGTTTTTAATATTGCCTATGTAGAAAGAGTGGTTCGAGGTACACAAGGGCCTAATCTCTTTGTCTGATCTGTTTGTGTTGCAGCAAACTCTAAGCTGATAGTATGCATGTATTGTTTAATAGAGGTAGAGGGGAAATATGATGTGAATTGCACTACATTTATTCCTGATTGTATGGCAGTATCTTGCTTGGCGTGCTACCCCTTTGTCAATGCGGTAGTCGTTTCACACTAAGGGATTAAAGTACGTTGTTTATTGCTGAACTTAAAAGAGCTGATGTCACAGTCTCCGTAAATCCCCAAACCCTCAATGGTAGGATTGTGCGTTTCTTTAACAAGCTCTGAAGGTGCAGGCCACAAAAGTTCTAACCAGAGATCTCCCAGGAATATCAACAATTGTATCAGTATGTGGGGGTATAAACTGGGAACTGTGAAAGATAAGGAAGCAGATTTCTGTTATTTGTTGAAGTGATATAGGTTATTGACAAGGGAGGGGTCAGGAATATGTGTTCCAAGGAACTTCAGGAGACATACATTGCATAGATTCTGTCCCTGGGCACTTTCCGGACAAAGCAGCTCAGACAGGGCAATTGTTATAGGAGGTCACTCAACCTTTGTTGCAGGGTAACTTAAAAATGAAGAAAAGACAGACTCCTCTTTGGCAAAGTAAAAACAACTTTACTGTCGTGATGGGGAAATAGACTGTCTTCACACAGGCAAGCAGCTAGTCTCAATTTGCTGCATCAAAGACGGCTATTTTCATACAGAGTTAAACAATGGGGGTTGAAAAAGTTTAGGAAATAGATTACTAGACGGTACACTTCAATGATAAAAAAAAACATGAGGCCAACTATGACCCTAAACTTTAACCTAATTCTCTACACATTCTTTATTGCCGTTTCTAACAATGCTTAACAAACAGAGTATTCTTCTACTTGGAAATACATGTGTATTTTAGGTTGAATGCAGGCTTGTTGAATTGTGGGCTTTATCATTATGCACCTAAGACCTCTTTATCAGATTCTATGTTTTAAATCTCCTTCTCCTATTGTCTAATCAAGTTTCAATCTATTTGGAAGCACCAATAAATGGGTGCATTTGTGTGCTAAGGCCATACATACCTTCAAGCTTCCTAAACAGGAGTTGACCTTTAACTGCAACCCTTTCAAGCTATTCATTCTATTATGTACTCAAGTGAACTCTTCACCTCTCTCTTGTCAGCACACGTTTTTTGGCCTGCGCTGCTTTTACCACGTATACTGTGTGATGCATTATGCTTTCATATTTTCCACAACACCTTGACCCTTCACTTTGATGGTCTGACTGGATGCCCTGGGAGAATAGGTTAAGAAAGATCATTTAGAGCAGGGGTCTCTAACCGTTTCATTAATGAGTTATGTTCAGTGAAAATCACACTTAGCTATTAATATTATTATTGTTGTACACCTCAGACCAAATTAGCACTGCTTGTGGCACCCACTTAAGTAGCCCTTTAAACATATCTCAGGCCTGCCATTGTAAAGCCTGTGTGTGCAGTGTTAAACTGCCATGTCGACCTAGCTAAGTAAACCTCTTCCCAGGCCCAAACCTTCCTTTTTAGGTCGAAGCCTGCATTGCAGGGCATGCCCTGCTGCAGGCAGAGAGATATTGTGAGGAGGGAAATTCAGTACTGCGTGAAGCCACGCCCCTTTTTTCCATTGGCAGGCCTCTGGAAACAGAGGCCTGCCATTGGAAAAAGCTTCTGTTTAGCAGATTTGTCTGCTCTGGATCCCACCTCTCGAGGACTCCATGACCTGCCTTACGGTAGCACGACTATTTCTTGAAATATTGCCTTGGCAACCATGGGGCAGGTCAGGGAGTCCTGGAGGGGCGGGATTCAGTATTCTGTTCCCGCCCTGTTTTTTTTTTTTTGTTTCGTTTGTGCCGTCATTCCTGTGAGTTCCTGGGCGGTGGAGGAGGTAGGGGAGAGGGGGTGCTGCTTATGTTTGTTGCAGGATGCCTTTTTTTAAAAATGCAGATGATCCTTTCACTGCCGTGCAGCTTTACTGTTGCGCGGCCAATGCTTGTTGTTCCATGCGGTGGATGGACTTATTGTAGGATCTCAGGCTGTGGGCAAAGCAGTTATAGCGCCCAAAGTGGGGAGTTTATAGTGCCCAGAGTGAGAGGGAAGAATTGAGGGTGCGAAGGAAGGGTCATAGAGCAGCGCAAGCGCAGGGTCACACACCGCCAGAGTGGCACCGTACCTGTGTCCACCTGCCACCCCGGGCCCAGGCTGCTGCTGCCGGGGTAGGAGGGCTTCCTGGAGCCGCTGCTGCAGATGTAGAGGTTGGAGGTGGGGTGGCTGCTCACCGGGTTGATGTAGGGGTAGCCCAGGGGTCTGGAGAAGGAGGCGGAGTCGCTGTACGAGCTCTTGTGCTGCGGGAGCAGGCAGTGAATGGACATGAGCTCTCGTGCTGCGAGTGCAGGCAGTGCATGGAGACGAGCTCTCATGCTGCGAGTGCAAGCAGTGCATGGTTTAGTTGCTGTGCGCCATGGCCGAGGGGGACATTTGCTTTGCAGGTGGGTCTGAACTCCATGAAGACCGCATTCCTGGACACCGGGCTGCTCAGGCTCTCCGGCATGGTGGTCTTCGTCATTCTCTCCTCCCTCGCGTGTGCTTCGGGGACACCAACGAACACAATTTAAGCGGATCAGATTTTTACACTTTCCATTCATAAGAAAATGGAGTTTGTCTCTTTGAAAGTCGCAGCATGTTGCTGTTCAGCGGCACAATCTCGCCAAAAACGTTTCACTCTGCCGCTGTGAATATTCATGAGTTGGAGGAGCTAATTGGCCCGCTGCCTGGATGCCCGGCTTTCATTGGTCACTACCGTTCTGACTCTTCTTTGCTACAGAGCGAGCTGAGGTGCAGAGGGGCAACTTCCCCACAGCCTGTGATCCTGGAATATAACAACAGAGTACAATAATCTGTACAAGGCGGGAGGGAGCAGGCAGGAAGAGCAGGCTTTAAACACACACCCAACCCAGACACTGCCAGCCCAATTACACCTGTTAACGCACACACTGCAGACCCCTGGCACATGCAAAGAACAACACCACACAATGTGTAATGCAAAAACCCCCATGCATGCAGAGAATGTAACCGACAGCAAAGAGCAAGAAGGAATCACACGACAGCCCTCATCCGAACCCTGTGCAGCCCGAACACAAATCCTAAGCACACACGCCACTCTCACAGCAGCCTCTGCACATCAATAACACAACACAAATCAATAAAGTGTGCAACGAAATGGACGCCATACAGGCAGGGAATCTAGCGGGAATCCGGTTCCAAATGGTTACAAGGCATACATTTTGTCAGATTAAAATTGTCTGCTGCAAACAATGAACCTGGATTAGGTTACAAGAGGCAGTGAGGGTGAACTTTATTGTTTGGAGGGAAGCGAGGGGACATCTATCATACTCAGCCTGTCATTTACTTGACCTTTGAACCAATCTCAAATTGTGTGGTCATTGGCAAATATTTTATTTTACAGTCACTTTGTTCTTCATTCTCACAGAAGTGCTCCTTCAAATATGTGAATACATCATTTTTGCTTTACAAAATATTTTCGTTTGATTAAATAGACTAAACGTTTGCTGCATGTGTAATAAGAATTGAGCCCACATATAGGGTTCACGTGATCACTGACTTGCATGTTAGTTTACTGATAGCATTGCCATCAGGGCAGGAGTGTTTCTCAGTTCATGTTTAAGCACTCACTGTTAGAACTGGGGATCTATAGTTGGCCGAGGTAGGTACCTTTGTCCAAGTAGGGACCTTGCTTCTAGTTAGGGTAAGGGGGATACACACTTTAGATAACCCCTGCTCGCCCCCTAGGTAGCTTGGCATGAGCAGACAGGCTTATCCCCAAAGCACAAATAGACAATAATATTTTTTTCAAATCTTGTATTTTCAGAGATATGACCACAAAAGGCCATGCTTTTATATTAAAAACCGAGCTTTGGACTATACCATTCCCAGATGAAAGGCAATATTTCTCTACATGTGTTCCCATTCCAGGCGTGTCGAGCAGTTTGGTGCTTATTTTCCCTCCATATTTAAGAATAGTAGATGTTTCAGCACCCAGGCTAATATGCTGCATTGTTAAATGCATATAAGGTCCCAGAGGCGAGACCGATGCATTGCAAATGCTTTTTATTAGATATAAGACACCCCTATGGTAGTCCCTGGACAGCCCAGAGTGCAGGGTGCAAAGATTTCAAGAAGTATGGCATGTACTTTTAAGTTTTACATTTCCTGATAGTGAAAAAATGAAGTTTGTTTTTCACTACTGCAATGCCTACCTCTCCCACAGGATTAGAGCCATATTGCATTTTATACGTGTTATTTCCAAGTGGGAAGAGATTACTGGTTCACGTTTGGTATCTCTGGAATCCTAATTTAAAATCCTAACTTATCGTAAAGTTGATTTTAAATTACAGTTGTGAAAATGCTACTTTTAGAAAGTTGTCCTTATCTTGCCATGGGCATTTGGTGCCTGCAGCCTGTCTCTAACCACATGGCTGGGTGTAATTGGTAGTTGTGCTTTGTCTATTCCTCCTAGACAGAAATGAGACACATTGGGAGCTTATATTTGATGGGATGGCCCTACAATGACAGGATAGGAGGGAGGAACTGGGCCCAGCCTCACACCTGAATAGGCTGTGTTCTGTCTCCACAAAAAGGCCTGCATACCCTGGAGGGTAAGTGTGGGGCCAGGGCAGGGAAGGCATGGCATCTGTGCTATCCAAAGGCATGCATCTACAAGCTTCTCCCCACTTCAAATGCACAATTGTGTTTATTAGAAGGACATCAGACAACACCACTTCAGTACACTCCTTGACCTTTGAATTTTCTGCCAGGAAGAAGGACTGTGCTTATGTAAGGACTGCTTGGCTGCTTCCCTGAAGGAACTGCTGTGCTGACCTGCTGCCTGCTGTCCTCTTGCCTGGGTGAGAATGACTGGACTTGTATCTCTTGAACCCAGAACCCAGAGTGACTCCAAGGGCATTTTGGCTGGGCTCCTGATCTGAGGCCACCTGGGCAAGCCTTGCCTCTGCACCTGGACTCTGCCATCTGTGAGTCTACTCTGCCATGTGGTTCGACCACTGTCCTGGACCCTTGCAAGTGGGCTTAAGGTGCTTTGCCAGCTTCTGTGGATCCAGCGGAACCAATGCATCTCTTCCAGTGAAGTAGTGTGGCTCACTGGTTAGAGGCGGCAGACCCGAGAGCAGAGGACGGCGCGGGACCAGGGTTCGAATCCCGGTGCGGCAGGTTTCTGGACCAGGGTCAGCGGACTCGATAATTCTCTCGCCTCGGTGCCCACTTTGACCAGCGATCACACTCGGCAACTCTGGGCATTAGCTTGCCTCATCTTCACTAACGGCCCCACCAGACCGCCGGGGATGCCTGGTCTCACCCTGGAGATACCCATTAAGGGACCATCTCTCAGGAAATCCAGGAAGGGTTTCGCAGCGGTCGAAGCGCCTTGGGACCCTACGGGTAAGTAGTGCGCTATATAAATGCCTATACATTCTGGTGCACAGCAGAAGCCCTGCATCTCTGCTGCTGCGTGTATTGGACAGTCCCAAGAACTCTCTTTACTGCTGCAACCCACATCGCCTTCGTAACAGCAGCTGCGTGACTCATCCTCGGCGCAGGCCATGTCATCTCTTGTTGGCGGCAGCCCCGACATCACAGCTCCTCTGAACCGACTCATCGCCCCGATTACATGACCCATACCTGACTCCGGACTTCACATTTCAAGCCCCGTTGGTGAGATCCTCGACACAACAGGACCTCGCACCGCAGCGTCCCCGCATCTCGGAACTGATGCATTGCCTCAGTTGCACAACGCATCTTCGACATAGATCCATTCAGCGCTTTGCAAACCATGATTTAAAGTACTCTGTTTGGCGGGCCAAACCGGGTCCCTCTAGCCGTACCGTGCTCCAACGCAGTCAGCCTGAACTTGTGGCTTTGTCTCAGTCCAGCACAACCAGATATCCGTAGTTGACGATTTACACCTTTTAGGGCTATTTGCTCTAAAATCGTTAAAATTCAATATCTCCAGTTCCACTAATTAGATTTTTGTTGTTTTGATCTTGTTTTACTTATTAAATTAAGCTCTTTTTTTCTAAATCTAGCGAGGGCTCTTTTTTGTGTGTGTTGTTCCCTCCCCGCCCCCTGTTTTACTGTTTAATGTGTTGCACAAATACTTTACACTTTTCCTCTAAGTTAAGCCTGCTTGCTCTATGCCAAGCTACCAGGGGGGAGCACAGGTTAAGTTGGGGTTTGCTGGTGCACTACTTTTACTAGGATTGTGGTTCCTGCTTGACCAGGGCTCAAACTCCAGTCAACCGTTAACCCCATTCATAACACAGTAGCTACACCAAAATATTTCCTAGAAAGGTTATCGGTGACATTTCATGTAACAAAATACTTCTCTCTAGGCTTTAACCCCTTGGATGCGGGTGAAATTTTCCAACAGTGTGTCCCATCTACATGACTATAACGATTTTAAACAGGTGACCTTTTACCTAATAAGCTTGCTCCTGTCTCTTCGACACCAGGCACTTAGTCTTCTATCAGAATCCCTCTACCTGAAGTACATATACATGTCCCCAGCAGGAGTGTGGAATTTAATAAAATATCTACTTGTTCATGGGTCAAGTTGCTTCATAAATCAATTTGTCCTGTAACACAATCCACTTGTCCCTTTTTGTGCCATATAATGCGACGACAAATTATGGCAGCAATCTCATTATATAAGAGGTCTGATATAGCCTTTCTGATTATGCTAGGGCTCATACCATAGTAGGGTTAGAATACTAACAATTCCCTAATGTTGTCACACTTCGGCAGATCTTCTTACAGGGTCTGAAAGTAGTGGTAAGCAATCGTTCTAGGGTTAGAATGCCCTTTTGAGTCTATGCAAACCTATTACCTTGTATGTTTTAAGGGTTTTCCCCAACTCTTCTCTAATCTTTTCCCATGCTAAGATGTTGAAAATTTACTCCTGACAATGGCAGACATAAAACTTGTTCTAGGTCTGTGAAAAAAGTGGTTGGAGGGAAAGTGAACTTGCAAACATTCAACAGATTTTTTGCATGAGCAAATGCATGTTTGATATTTAGTGCGGGTGGTGCACAACAATATATATTCTGTTATTTTAGCTGTTTGCCGTGCTCCCCGGGCTCACTTCCTGCTCGGGAGTGTAGGTAAGAAGACTGTAAGTTGCACCAACACTGGGTTGTGTGAGTGTCCCCTGGGCACAGGCTCAATATGCAGTTCTCACACTGCCAGTAGAATTGTTCTTATGAAATAAAGTTTTTAATCCATTTTCTTTAATAATGCTTTTTTATTGAAATTCTTTGATTTTAATCATCAATTCATATATTCATCCAAAATATAAGATCCAAAATTGGGTTCTCATTCATGTATATCCATTAACTCAATCCCAATGCATTTCGGCAATTTGCCTTCATCAGGGGTAATCTGTCAAGAAATAATATATATCACTACTGAACGAGTTAATATGTCTCAACATTTTTAAACTGTGAAACAGGAGTGCTTCGCGACATTAGAATAGAGCATGCACCTACTCTCTTCTAAAACATGTACAGAAGATGAAACGACAACTGGATCAAGCCTAGCAACTTTTTTTTGCTTTAGCACACATTGAAGTCACATATAGAAGAAAGCAAGTCCTGATCCGATAGTGAACCAAAAAGAGTGGAAGATTGTAGACTGAATACATCTTCCAACAGTTAGGGAAACGAGACGGAGGTAAGTTGAAGTAATTCTGATGGAAAGAAAGCATCTTGTACACCAACAGAGAATCAGTTGCTCTTGACACGCAAAGAAATGAGAAGACTGAAGGCAAAGGTCTGAAGAAAAAAAACACATAATTTGAAGTAAATGCAAAAAAGATCAGGAGAGAAAAGTATAGACCGTGACGGATTTGAATCTGAAATTTCTGATAAAAACTTTGAGAACTATATAGTCGCCACCAACCATAAGTTCCAATAGTGCAGACTCCACTGGACATGGATAGCAAGTCATCCGAACTGCTTTATGAATCAGCGTTGATAAGCATCTTACCGGCAGGATACACACGCAAATTTGTGCACTTGCCTCAGGATAGAGAAAAGGGTGCGTTTTTTGCACATGGTAAAATCACAACCAGCTGTTATCCACCCTGACCTAAACTCTGAAATTGGAGGTAACCCTGCCCAAGGGGAAACCCGATGGTGTGCTGTGAGTATTTACCCGGGCGGTTTTTAACTTCCAAATGATTTCGAGAATGGTGTTGTGAAGAGCATAATGCTAAAAAGAAAAGCAAAGAACAGTGTTTAGTCGACTCACATACTCAGTGAGAACCAGTTTGGCACGGTAGCTTATCTAAATGTCTAAAATAAATTTTAAAGGGCAAAAAGAAATGTCATCCGAGTGGCGTGGTTATATCAAACAGTCGAACTAAGCATTTGCTATATTTTTTTTTATGGGGACACAGCTGGAAATCCTTAAGAACATCGTCAATATTGTGCAGTAAACTACATAATGGTACCAAGCACTAGGTAAAATACAATTGTAAATGTTATAATTGCACAGCAGTAAGAGGTAGGGTGTATTCCAGGCATAGACACACAAGGCACAATGGATTCAGTTTTTCAGCTACTGTGGTAAGGAACTACTAATTTAGAGATAGGAAGCAGAGGGGTCTGAGTGCAGACAGCACAGTTCACACATACTTGCCTGCACTCTGTAGCTGTAGAGTGGAGTAGGATTGGAAGCTGTAGCAGAAGACAAGACTGTTGCTGCTAAGAATGGACCATACTGAGCTGCAGTATGTTTGCTAGTTCTCTTCGGCCTGGATTATGTGAATTCCCTCCACCTCAGTGTCCCGTAGTCTATAGTATGAAAAGTCCAAGTCGTACAGAACTGTGCAGCCAGGTTGCTGCTTACTATTTGCAAAACTCAGTCTGCCAAGCCTGCCCTGAAGACATTACATTGGTTTCCAATTAACAATAGAATAAACTCCAAATCACTGTGTATAGCACACAAGACCCTTTGGGGGAAAGGTTCCACAATCATTCATTCTCTCATCACCTTCTATCGCCCTAGGAGATGCCTTCGTTCAGCTAACCTATTCCTAGCATCAGTCCCTAATTTGAAAAGGGCTAGATGTGGAGGCCGAGGCTTCTTATATATCGCCAAACTTTGGAACTCTCTTCCCTCACATCTTCGCTCAGTGACCTATCATCTCTCCTTTCGGAGGCTCCTGAAAACTTGGCTGTTTCAGAACGTGACTCGATAACTACCTTGACTGCAGCTCTGCTTGACTTTTCCCATTCTGCACAGGTGTGACTGCCCTATAGGTGCCCTTGAATACTGGTTTGTTAGCTTTAAATAGAAGTCTTTTTCAAGGTTTAGATGTGCAACATTTTCCCAGTACTCGCTTTTGTCCCATTAATTTCTGTCCAGAAAACTCTACCTAAGCCTTTGTTTCACTATTTTTAGCAGTATTACTGTTTTCATATTATAATAAGTACATATTTGAAACATGCTTTTTGCTAAATGCTGTAGTATTTGTAATATTGTTTAAGTGACCTGCATTTGACCAGTATAGAAAGAGTTAGAAGCCTTCACCGTTAAATATCTTTACTGTTCTATCTCATATTTACATTTTTTGATTATGCGCCTTATGCAATGATATTCTCTTTGTATCTTTTCTTTTTCAGCGATCGAAGGCTATACAATTTAGGACTTGAAGAAATCGATGAAGAAGATTGGAGAGGTACATACTACAGAATAGACCACTTAAGGATGTGTTGATTCAAATCAAGTGGCTACCGCATTTGTATGAGTTGGATAGTCCATTTCTGGCAAAAGCAACATAACACTGGCCTTGTCAAACCTAGAATACTTTTTGATATCCTTTAAATCAGTAATGTCTGAGTAGCTATCACGGATGAGCAGGAATCTGTTTTCCCTATTCTCCCCTTGCTAAAGAATCTTCTCTAGCTACGGGTAAAATTAAGTGTAGCTCACAGGTGATCGACAGAAGTGTAAACCTTTGCTAGTATACTAATAACTGCATAGCTCCTATATTCTATTAAGTACTTTTCCTCCAAGGAGTAATGTAATGTACTGTACAGTGACCCAAACATTGATTTACTATACATATATGTTTTCATACTCATGTTGGCAGTGTCCTAGCTGATTAGGGTATGTTTTTGAGAACACCTTTTGCACTTTGTTTTCTAATTCTTCCGCAACTATTTTAGTTTTCAATCATAACAACCTACTCTTATAGTTTTTGTGTACATCATATAGTAATATTAGTTTGCACTTCAGCGTGGATCTTGGTGTGTAAACTGTCACCATGTAGACTTAGTGTGGTGCACGCTGTTTCTGAAACTGTTTGGGGTTGATTGAAAACTGGCCTTTAATTTGATGTTCATATTGCACCAGCTCCAAAATGCGTTTTAGTACCTGGTAGAAGAGAGGGGCTGCCAACCACCTACCTGTGCCTGTTCGACAGCTTCAAGCACTCTTTCCTATTTGATGTGTGTCAGTAAATGTAAGGAGATGCCTTTTTTAGTAATCACCCCCAAAGGTTTGGACTGATGCTGTGTATTTTTACTCAGGAAATGCAGGGAGTACTGCTAGCCAGACTTTATTGCCAGTGCTCTGACCCTGAAATGTGTGTTTGCTATTGGCTTATACCCAACTGCCTAAGTTGAGTTACTTATCCGTCCATAGTATATGGCAACAGGGGTGTCCAGGGTCTGTAAGTTAAAGTGTCCCTGCAGCACTTATTGTTCCACCTTGACTTTCACAAAGTAAAGCATGTCTCCCGCTGATGGTGCAGAGCAGTTTTAAACCGCTATCTCAACTTTGCCATTTAAACTTATGACCTAGTCCAGACCTCCCTTTTTAAAATCTATTAGTCATCCCTGAGGTAGGTCTATCGGGCCCCATGGCAGGGTGCTGTATATTAAAAATGTGACATGTACATTTATATGTCCAAACAGTTAAAACTCCAAATTGTTGTTACTGTGTGTAAAAGCTAGTTGCTTCATTGGCAAGTACAGGGTTACACACTGACAACTAAGCTGTGCTAACTCCTAAAGAGGACTGCTAAAGTTGATACTTCAAGGTGTCAAAAGAACCATTACATTAAACCCAACATGATGCCCAAGGCAAATTTAATGTAACTTTTGAGTAAAAGGCAACTTCAGAAAGTTGTCACTGTTGTCCAAGTTATCCAGAGGCCATTTGCAGATGCTGGCCACAATACAGTCTTCTGCACACCTGGGGAGAGGTGTGAATGAGTCCCAGGAAAGGACATAAAATATTGGCCTGTCGTTGGAAGAGGTGTTGCCACGCTCTGGCAGGAAGCCACATAGGGTGTGAGCCTGAAAAGTGACCTTCGAAGGGGAAGCTGCTACATTTGAAGGACAAATGGTGGTCACACACGAGAGGGGCTCTTTTGTTCCGGTAGATAGGTTGGCATCTGGTACCGAGGGGGAAAACGGTTGGCAAACCGGTTTTCCTGTGAGCATGTAGCCCTCAGGTTGCCACACCTATAGGGTGGGATACCCAGCTCCACACACTGAGAGAAGGGTTCGGTCATATTTGGACTGTGCATAATATTTCACTATGGGGTAGCTAGATGTTACAGTTGTCTGCAGGCAGGAGGGGACCTGGTAGTCTATTGAGTCTCCGTATCCTCGCGGGCTAGTTGTGGGCATTACAGTGGCACACAAACCTCTAGTCACGTCTATCACTGAGATGGAACCAAAGAAGGACTGCCTTGCTGTGCTTTGGGCCAGGCAAAAACAGGGTGCACCAAAGAATGGACTGCACCTGCTGCTCCTGGGGTAGAAAAGAGGGGGCTCTTCCTGTGGTGTACTGCTTGAGGAGATGTTGTCCATGAACCCCAGATGGAAGAAGTGAGCTCCGAGTCAGTTAGTAGACTTCTTGTTACAGCTCCAAGGCCATAAAAACGGAAGAAGCTGCCTTGGTAAAGTTGTTAGGCACAATTGCTGGATAATGCCCTACTGCCAAAGCGCTGCCTGGGAGATTGAACCCTCATACTCAAAAGTTGCACCGAGTCTGGTGGATTTGGGAGAGTTGTCAAAGTGCAGTTTGGTCGCCCAAGACGAACACTACCCGCAGTTAAAGGCACCTGCAGGTTTAGCTGTGGACTTTATCAAGATTTGGAGGGACATTGACGTCTGTGGCCAAAGTCAACCCGTGGCGTTCATAGCCTCAGGATGACCTCTGTCGACCGAATCCGCTTCTTCAGCATCCTGAACCCCTTGCATCAGGACTACTCCATTTATGATTGGCATTTTGCCCATACTACCTGGAACTGGACTGGAGACTGTTTCGGAAGCAAGGTAACTGTCCTGCTAAGCCTTACTGACCTCCTTGTCTAGCTCCCTGCCAGAGTTGGTCACCTTGAGTGGGCTGGATTAGCCCAATACCGCTTAACAAAAGTTTCCAAAGTAACCACCCACTGCGCTATTTGCTTGTTTACATTCTGAGTGCAAAGCAATGGTTTACGATTTGCTTAAAAATTCCCTTGAACCCTCTGGTGGATTTTGTTTGTTTTGGTGTTTAAAAATTCATAAAAATAAAATCTATTTTTGTATGTTGTTTTTTTATTTCCTTCGTTGTTATATTCCATATAGGTACCTTATATAGGCACAGGTAACATCACAACCTTTCACCTATATTCTTCCCTACATTACATACATAACGGTTCTTAGGCACTGACCTTTTACCTAGATACAACACTGCATTCAGAACGCAGGTTTTTCCCTAGTTCGAATCTCATACATTATGCATGAGGCTTCTTGGAAGCACAGCAGGACTAAGAGCAGGACTGACATCTGTATAATATCTCTGTATAAAGTTCAGGGCCGACGTAATCCTTTAGGCCGACACAGTAACTCAGCAAGGTAGGACCTCTGGGGAGACCTGTGGGTATATATACATCATGTCTTGTTTGGAGAGATAGAGGAGAGCGTGACTTCCCGGCTGACACACTGACCAGAGACGCTAAGGTTTCTGCATGCAGACGATCCAGCTAGCAGTGGTCTAACAGCCCTCACGGGGTGTCCAACTTGAGGGCAGGACGGGGTACTATATTCTCTAATTCTCAGGTAATGGGGTGGACTAGATCCTAGAGGGATTAATGGCGTAACACCAACACAGATGCTAGGTACATTTAGGTACATCTAGTTAGGAAGGCTTCGTAGGAGTACGCACTTATTATCATGTTTTCTATGTACTTGTATATATTCATGATTATTGAAAAATGGTAGAACTGTACCATCCCTTTACTTTCGTAGTACTGCTAATCGTATATCTCTACTACTGTCTAATGGTTGTTGCAGCTCATCTATTCTACACTAGAATAACAACGGTTTAATAAATACTTATTGAAATGCCCAGCCTGTTTATTCTGTGTATCTCAGAGACAAACTAAAGGAGCACAAGTGACTGAGCGAAAAGTAGTATATTGTTTCCATTATCCTGAGGGATCAGAGTTGTCATGTTCTGAGGTTGCCAGAAACTATTCTCTCCCCGATAAGAGGAGATTCTAGTAACACTGTGAGCTAGCTGATACAGACCGGCTAACGTATCCGGTGGGGGTGCACAGAATCATTCCGCCACCAAACCCACACTTTGTTATCCAAATGCATGGATCCTGTATAGGTAATATAGGAATTGTTAATCCCTTGCCTGACCCCAAGATGGCTGCCACAGTGTTCCCTACTACGTCGTGCTACTCCTCTGAGAAAAAAACCAGACTTGGACCAGACCTCCGGCCTACCCTACAGGATACAGAATCTGTGAACCTACCCCTGACCGTGGAGACCTAGCTTTTTTGGCCGATGCCCGTTGGAGCTACTTGATAACTATAGAGGAGATGGGCTGTGGACTACCCCTTCGGCCGTCACCTACCCAGCATGACATTGGGCAGACCCTACTTTGCCTCTCCGTCGTACTCTTCCTCCTACCCCTTTACTGCACCCACTTTCTCCTTTATGCTCCATTTATCCTTCCTCTTTGCTCTGTAATTCTTTTCTCATTGAGACCTAGCCGCTTGACTGATGCCCGGTGGAGCTACCTGATAGCTATAGAGGAGATGGGCTATGGACTTCTCCCTCAGCCGTCACCTACCCAGCCGGACTTTGGGCAGACTCTCCTTTGACTCTCCATCCAACCTATCTCCATCCTTTCTCCCTCCTACACCTTTACACCACCCCCTTACCGTTCTATGCTTTATTTATTTTGTCTTCCGACGCTCTTGAAATGCTTTCTTGTAACTGATGTAACTTGTAACTGATGTAATTTTGTGTATCCTTATTGAAAGCGCTCTGGTACCTCCGGTTCTAGCCAGCGCTATATAAAACTCAAATAAATAAAAGGGTTCTGCCCACCTGCGCTGTAGTTGTAACCCCCCTCCTCACAGGATGTGCTGTAATGGGTGTTAGCCCAAAAGGGCTGCTGCAACAACACTCCCACACCGGAAGCCTTTTGTTTAGGTAGAGCCAGGGCCAAGGAAGGGAAAACCAGTTTCAGAACTTTTTTCCTGTGAGTGTGCAGCCCATGGTAGCCGCAACCCCGGGAGTGGGCTACCAAGATCCTTACACTCGAGGAAGACCTTAGCCATGTTGGTTGAGTCATGCAAGAGGCACTCCGAGATACCCAGATGCCACACATCACCATAACTGTGTCACCAGATAGGTGGGGGCCTGCTAGCCTATTGGCTAGTAACTGCTTTGTCCCCTCAAGGCATTTTACTGGGATATAATGGGCACAACTTGCACAGAGACTTCAGTGCTCTCTGGATTTGGAAGAAGGATGAAAAGAAGACCTCCTTGCACCTATTGGAAGCGCACAAAGAGAGGCTGTGACATCGGAGCGACTGAACCTGCTGCACTTCAGGCTAGCAGAGTTTGGACCCTGTTTTGCTTGCCTGACTTGGGGAAAAGGTGATTCCCATCCTCAGTCCAAAGCAGCGACTCCAAGGGTCAGTTGGCTAACCTCCCAGACCAGCATTGGGGCTCTTTCAGCTTTAGTAGCTCAAGTCGCATCTTTGGTAGCCACCACAGACATTTTTCAGCTACCGGGCACTCCAAAGGACAATTCGGATATAGTCAAAGGTGCACCCGCGTCTGCTGGACCCCGTGAGTGTTGGTTGTGACCAGATTCCTCACCCAAGGTGGACATCAGCACCCACCAAAGATTTGCACAGTGACTGCTGGGTTGCAAACGCTCAAGGTCTGCATTGGTAGCCCTTGAAACCCTACATAAAGGACTTCATGTGGCAAGATCTGTGGACTGAGTCGCCCCCACTCACCTGTGGACTAAAGACTCAACCGAACTTTCCCCCATGGACTGCACAGCATCGGGTGCATTAATGAGCATCTTTAAGCCTGCAACCCTCAGCATCAGGACCACTCCATAGACGTCAATATTGGTTGTCCGGTAATGTTTGGAACTTGCTCTAAAAATGCTCTGTTGGCCAGGTAACTGTCCAAAGTATTCTTTCTATCCCCCTAGACTTAATCCAAGCTGGAATTTGTCACCCAGGTCGGGCCAGAACGCTCACACTTTTTCAAACTTTTTGAAAGTTTTTAAACTTCAAGTTTGCCAATGCTTGTTTGCGGTTTTATTCAAAAGTTATAAAAAGTTCTAAAATCTGTATCTCTGGAAACCTCCAGTAGATTTTAATGATAATGGTCACTAAAAATTCATTAAAATATGCTCTATGTTTTATAAATTATTGTTGTGTCTCTTTCTTGTTTGGTGATTTTCTTATTCTGTTGTATGGTGCTTTTAAATGCTTTACACATTGTTACTTTGTTGATCCTTACTATTCTGTGCCATTACTACAAAAGGGTTAAGCTGAAGGTTAAGTAAATAGCTCTGACTGGACCCAGTCAGTGTACTCCACGATAAGGCCCCACAGCCAAATCTTGTAGTGCACCCAAGTGAAAGGGATACAAATCTCAGTTTAATATACAAGGATCTCAGTGAGGTATGGTACATTCAGGTTAGTTAATCTTTTCTGTCCAACTTCACCTGTGGGGAAAATAAGTGATACACACATTGCAGGAGTTAATACCTCATTCTAGACTTCAGCTCATTTCCATCGCCCTCTCTTTTCACTGACCTGCGAATTGGAAGGATCCCAATCAATAAAATGTTGTATTGCGACATTGAGGAATAGGAGCTGCTAAGTCACTATGAATCCACATATTGTCACACAGATATCATAAACACAGGCAATTACAGAGAATATTTGGCTCCAAAATATTTCCTTTGAAGACATGACTTTTGTTTGAAAGCACCACAAATAAAAACAGCAGTTGCTAGATTAGCATTGTGTATCCACGAAATTCAACATGGGACGTGAGATTTGCTCTCATACTGCTCCAGTCACAAAACATACAGTTGTAAATAGCATACCCATGTCCTTTCCTTTCTTCTAGTTTGTAAAGATTTGCTATGAATGGTGCAAGCCTAACTCAATGACTCTTTTTAGAGCTTAGTTTGCCTGCTGAACTAAATCAAACAATGATTTCTTTATATGTCCATCATTCTGTACTAGGTTCTTCACACATTCCTGCGTTTCCGTGTTTAGCAGGGGGAGGCAAAGAAGAGGAAGAAGACAATGTTGAAGAAAATGTTGAAGAAGAAAAAGAGGAATATACTGACGAAACCGTGGAATCAGAAAACACGAGTACCTTGATTTTGGATGATGACAGTTTGGACTCTGAAGCAGAGCTGATGATAAGTATGGGGTTGCCTCTTAAGTTTGGTGGACCCCCTGCTCCTGTAGAAAGTATCACAGTAAGCAATGCTTTAGTTTATATTTGCCGTATAGCTAGCTGTAAATGGCTAAGTGTTTGTTAGATTTAATCTATGGGGTGTAGCACATTCCGTCTGTACCTGGTTTAAGCTTGTGTTTTCCTACCTGCCAGCACTTCTAATTGAGGGTAGTCTTATGTGAGACATTTTCTCAGACCTGACACTCCTCATTGTGTTTTGTTTCCAAATTTTGAGGCAGGCGAGGTCGACACAATTTTTACAACAGCATCAATATATTTTTGTTATCTTTAACACACTTTGTACAGAAGCATTTTGTATGTCGTGCAATTTATTTTGTACATACGTTTTTTCCAGAATGACGTAGGATTACAGATAAACTTAATGGCTCGATTTTCCTTTTGGGACTTGTGTATAGTTACTGGAGAATATCACGTTTGTTCCAAAAATCTAGACTATTGTCTGTAATAATTGCCAAAGGGTATTATGGGCGCTAATTTCTGTTTTACTTTCCATATGCTTTCATTTTGTGCTCTAGGTCCTCTGCCCACTGGCGGTTTACTGCCCTTTGACGGGTGGCTACCCCAGTAATAGCCCGCCAGAAGACACTGACTGGACACTCATCAGTCCGTCGCTTGCGAGTTTGCCCAGCAACTCATCACCCCATGCTGCCTTGCCTCATGCTTGCACCCTCGGAGAGTCCAACGACATTCCCTGCGTAGCCGCGCACTAGCATAGGCCGCAGCAACCGAGCTACCAGGCCTGGCTCGGACGTGGCATTTAGAAGTGCGCCTCAGCAGAGAACACTCTTCCCAGGCCAGTAGTCCCTTAGCCGAAGCGGTGCCGTTATTCTGGAGTCCACATGCAATGCTTACCTCCCAATGGACCAAATATACCCGAACCACCTTCCACTCTCACCTTGCAGACACCCGGGAAGTTGAGGCGCCAGATTATGTCCACTACGAGGGCGAAAAAAGAAAAGTCACTAATGGACATTTTCGCTCGCCAACAGAACACATCCATCATGGCACACTCTGCCTCTGGGGGCTCGTCGTCTGTGAACTCTGGAGGCTCCGGCGAGGAGCCTATAACACCGGCGTTCCTGGAGTCTCTCTTCACAGCCTTAAGGTACTATCTGCAGACATTGAAGAAGGAGTTCACTTCCGAAATAAAAGATATCCGCAGAGACGTGGACAGTGTTGGAGAAAGGGTCGCTACTCTGGAGGATAAAGGAGACACTAGGGACATTGAACTGTACGCTCTTCAACAGTAAGTGATACGACTCCAAGACCGACACCTTGATTTACAGATTCACCGGTAGGACCTGAAAGATCGCTCCCGGAGACAGAATATCCGCATCCGAGAGTGAAAGCCACATCAGACACTGATGATGTATTCACCTTCTCTAGGGAGCTATTTAATCATATCCTCTGTGCCCCACCCGAAGCCCACATCACGCCCATAGAGTTGGGCCATCTCGGGCGAGCAATGCTCCACCCGTAGATATCCTAGATTGCGTGCATGACTTCAGGACCAAGGAGGAGATCATCAAAAAAGTCAGAGCCATGCACCCAATCTCATTCTAGGGACAGACTCCTGTACTCTTTCAGGACCTGGCCCTCCTCACCTGCTATTGGAGATGACAGTTTAGACCCGTTACGGAACACCTCCGTTGTTGGGAATTCCCCCACCCTCCGAGGTGAGCGAAGACCAGGCCGCAGACGACGAGTCAAGGCCTGATCAGTCTGAGATTGCTAAAGGTCAACAGGCGGTCCTTGAATCCACATTGGAGACTTTTGCACAACACATTCCAGAGGACATATGAGTGGGTCTATGACCACGCTCCTTATCACTGCTTCTGAGGTGGGCGGCGGGCGATACGGGCGCTCTGATACTTGACCACCACATGGACCCCTCACTGACTCCAAGGGACTGTCTTTCTTGACTCTATTTTGTTTCTGTTGTTTTGTGTTCGTTTCTCTTTTTGGGGCATTCTTACTTTGGGTTAGCGGTCCCTCGTCCATCCATTCCTCTGGTCGCCTAGACACCCACCGGAGCTCCCCCCTAATATACGGGCTCAACCACTACGACACCAGAGGCTACCTTTGAACTTAGCTCTCGCGGTTCTTGACCCTACACTCACATAGATGCCTCCTACTATTTCTCTTTTTTTATTTTTTTATTTTTAAAGTTTGATTTATTGAGGAAAAAGACAAAATAAGGGGAGGGGAGGGGAGAGGGAGGGGAGGGGAGAGAAGAGTTACAATGAATGGATGAAATAAAACAATCTAATAAAAAAATACACATTGCATAAAAAGTAAGCATTACAAGAATGAAGAAATATGAACACATCGTAAAAGTACTAATGCATAATGTAATACACAGGATGGTGAGATACAATAATCATCATAAGTAAAGAAAAAAGTGAGAACAAGATGAAAATCACGGAGGTTTGCGAACTTTAATTGTATCAGGGTCAGGAGAGGAATGAACTGGGGCAGAGGAAGAGAGGTATGTTGTTAAGGGGAGCCATATCAGATCACGTTTGATAGCTAGAGAGACGGGAGACGCATAATTGGTATCCAAACGATGATTAAAACAAATTGCATTCCACCAAGATTGATATGAAATATTAGTAGCTTGTTTCCAATTTGAGGTAATATTATGAAAGGCAACAGCAAGGAAGAGGTCAAGTAAATGGTAATGTTTGGGAGAATGAGGAAAATCTGATGAGAGGGAACCAAGTTCAAGTTCAAGAATTTGTATAGCGCACTACTCACCCAGAGGGTTTCAAGGCGCTTGGGGAGGGGGTTCATTATTTATCGAATAGCCAGGTTTTGAGTTCTTTTCTGAAGGAGATGTGGCTCTGTGTAAGGCGGAGGTGAGTGGGGAGTGAGTTCCAGGTTTTGGCCACCAAGTAGGAGAAGGATCTACCTCCCATGGTGGATCTTTGGATACATGGAACTGCGGCGAGGCCTTGATTGGAGGATCTTAGTTGGCGGGTGGGTGTGTAGAAGGATAGTCGAGTGTTAAGGCATTCGGGCCCAGTTTGTAGAGGGCCTTGTGTGCGTGGGTGAGGAGGCGGAATGTTATTCTCTTGTTGACGGGAAGCCAGTGGAGGTCTTTCAGGTGGCCGGTAATGTGATCTTGGCGAGGGATGTCCAAAATGAGTCTTGCTGATGCGTTTTGGATGCTCTGGAGTTTTTTCTGTAATTTGGCTGTAATTCCGGCGTAGAGGGTGTTTCCGTAGTCTAGTCGACTCGTAACCAGTGCGTGGGTGACCGTCTTTCTTGTCTCGGCGGGGATCCAATGGAAGATTTTTTGAGCATACGAAGTACGTTGAAGCAGGAGGATGAGACGGCGTTGACTTGTTTGGTCATCGAGAGTGAGGAGTCTAGGATGAAGCCAAGGTTACGTGTGTGGTCTGTGGGTATGGGTGCTGAGCCCAGATCCGAAAGCCACCATGAGTCGTCCCAGGCAGAGGGGGATGATCCTAGGATGAGCACTTCTGTTTTGTCTGAGTTAAGTTTTAGGCGGCTGTTTTTCATCCATACGGCTACTTCTTTCATGCCTTCGTGAAGATTGCTTTTGGCAGTGTTGGGGTCTTTGGTGAGGGAAAGGATCAGCTGGGTGTCGTCAGCGTAGGAGATGATGTTAAGATTGTGTTGACGCGCGATGGATGCGAGTGGACTCATGTAAACGTTGAAGAGGGTGGGACTGAGTGATGATCCTTGTAGTACACCGCAGATGACTTCGGTGGCCTCTGATTTGAATGGGGGAAGTCGGACTCTCTGAGTTCTCCCCGCTAGGAACGAGATGATCCAGTCCAAGGCTTTTCCTTTTATGCCGATGTTGCTGAGACATTGTATGATGGTGCTGTGACAGACCGTGTCGAAGGCGGCGGAGAGGTCGAGTAGAATGAGGGCCACTGTTTCTCCGTTGTCCAGTAGTGTTCGGATGTCGTCTGTTGCTGCGATGAGGGCGGTTTCGGTGCTGTGTTTGGCTCGAAAGCCGGATTGTGAGGGATCGAGGGAGTTTTTGGATTGGAGGAAGGCGGTGAGTTGGCTATTGATGGCTTTCTCAATGACTTTGGCCGGGAATGGGAGGAGGGATATGGGGCGGTAGCTTTTAAGTTGAGAGGGGTCTGCTGTGGGTTTCTTCAGGAGGGCACTGACTTCGGCATGTTTCCAGCTTACTGGGAAGGTAGCAGAGTTGAAGGAGCAGTTGATGACATCACGGAGATGGGGTGCGATGATGGAGTCTGCTTTGTTGAAGATGTGGTGGGGACATGGATCGGTTGGCGAGCCAGAGTGGATGGAATTCATTAGGCGGATGGTGTCTTCAGTGGTGATTGGGTTCCAGGCGCTGAGGTTGTTAGAGGGCGGTTTAGGTTCTGAGGGAGGTGGAGAGGATTGTTCGTTGGAACTGTTTTCGAAACTGTTATGTATGTCGGCAATTTTGTTGTAGAAGAAGGAAGCTAACAAATCGCAGAGGTCTTGGTAGGGAGTGATGTCGTGTGAGGCTGCGGTGGGGTTGATGAATTCCTTGACGATGTTGAATAGTTCCTTGCTGTTATGAGCGTTGTTGTCGAGTCGATTCTTGAATGTTGATTTCTTGGTGGATCGAATCAGCTGGTGGTGTTTGCGGGTGGCTGTCTTGAAGGTGGTCAAGTTGTCTGTGGTGGGGTTTTCTCCATGTTTTCTCGAGAGTACTGCATAGTTTCTTGGATTTCTTAAGGTCATCGTTGAACCAGGGGCCCTTTTGCTGTCCTGTTTGGTGTGATGGTTTTTCAAGGGTGCTAATTCGTCAGCGCTGTGAGTGATCCATTGTTTGAATTTGATGGCAGCTTGCTTTGGGTCTGATGAGAGTGTGGGTGGGTTTTGGTTGAGCGATGTGAGGAGTTGGTCTGTGGTGATTTTGTTCCATTTTCTTCGGGGAATAGGTTGTGGACGGTTGTGGGTCGAGGTGGTTTTGTAGCTAAAGTGAACACAACTATGGTCCGTCCAATGGAGAGCTGTGGTGCGATCAAAGGAGATGTGTTTGCTGGAGGTGAAAATTGGGTCGAGCGTATGTCCGGCTACATGGGTGGGGGTGTCAACAAGTTGTTTGAGGCCGAGATTGGCCAGGTTGTCAAGAAGGGTGGTGGTGTTGCTGTCGTTTTTCTTTTCCAGGTGGAAGTTGAGGTCTCCTAGTAGAATGTAGTTCTCGGAGGCGAGGGCGTGTGGACTGATGAAGTCAGTGATGTCTTTGCTGAATTGTTTCCGGGTTCCTGGAGGCCTGTAGATGAGGGTGCCTCTGAGTGTGGTCCTAGGGTCGGTGTGGATCTGGAAGTGGAGGTGTTCGGCGGTTGCAAGGTTATTGTCGGAGCTGGTCGTGATTTTGAGGGTGTTCTTATGGACGATGGCGATGCCTCCTCCTGTTTGGACGGTGCGGTCTTTTCGGATGATCTTGTAATTGTCCGGGATGGCTATGGCGATGTCGGGTGTTGATGATGCGTTCATCCATGTTTCAGTAAGGAAGGCGACGTCCGGTGATGTAGTGTCGAGTAGATCCCAGAGTTCAGTGGCGTGTCTGTGGGCCGAGCGGGTGTTCAGCAGGATGCACTTCAGGTGGTTAGAGTCGGAGCTGTGTTTGGGGTTAGTGGATGTGGTATGGGTCTTGTTGCTGGTAAATTTGCAGGAGTGGCAAGCAAAGGGACCGTGGGTACGCCCCGGGGCAGCCTTGGGGTGTGCGTCCGGGGTTTAAGGGCTAGGAGGGTGGCGGCGTCAACGTAGTGCGGGAGGAGTGCGGTTTGCGGGGGCCAAGGGGTCTGGCGCTGGGCGCGGTCCAGGCGCGGACGGGCAAGGAATACTAGAGATGGCGAAAAAGGGACCTGGAAATGGAAAATCTTTTGTATCTGCCGCCAAACCAGCTGCCAGAACTGAGAAGTAGGGGGGCATTCAAACAGCATATGTTTAAGATCGGCAGAAGGGCAGGGACAGGACCAACATGTAGAGGGAGTGTTTGGTGAAAAACGGGACATAGCAAGTGGTGTAAATAAAGTTCTGTAATAAATGAAAAACAAAGTTTGGGTGGTGTTAGCAGCTCTAGAGGTCTTATGAAGTTTAGTCCAAAGTTTATCCCAAAGAAGTACAGGCCAATCCTGAGAAAAATCGAACTCCCACACAAGTTCAACCCGAAATTTCAATCTAGTAGTGATGAGACGGAAAGAATTCTATAAAGCGGATGCAGATGGAGAAATTTCCAACAAAAGGGATGTAGGTCTGCGATCTATAGGAACCTCATTGGCAGATGGAAGAGAGTGAAGATAGGAAATCAAGACTGGAGAAAGGGAGTTGTATTGCGAGTGAGCAGAAGCAGGTAAAGAGAAAAGAGATTGAAGATCCCACCTCCTACTATTTCTAAAATCCTTTACCCTGAACGTGCGGGCCAACCCTGTCAAGCGCAGAGTGGTCCTTTCATACCTTGACAATACCAAAGCTGATATATACCTCCTACAGGAGACGCATCACTTGTCAAAAGATTGCTACCCCCTAAAATCCTGCATGCTCCCGATCCAAATGTTCTCCTCCGGCCCAGCCAAATTTGCCGGGGTCACTATTTTGGTCTCCTGCTCGTTCCAGGGGAAAATCCTCCAGAAAGAAGCCAAAATCAAGGGGAGGCTTCTCGCCTATCTATTCACGTTAAAAGGCCTAACATTCACTACTGAAACGATTTATGCCCCCAATGAGGGACAAGAGAAACTCCTACACAATGTGCTCACCGAGGCCACAGCTACAGCTGAGCTCCGGATATTATTGGGCGGGGACTTGAAGCTGGTCTTTGATAACACAATAGACAGGTCTCGCTAGCGCATGGCCTCGACTACAAGACCTTGACCTAAAGGATTTGTGGTGCTGCTCCCATCCTCACAGCCGTGCATACTCCTTTTATTCTAGTACACACAAAACCTACGCTAGGCTTGACTACCTCTTGGGTTTGTCACCCCTACACGTACTTTTGACTGATGTTGAGCTGGGGGTTGCCTCCCTGTCTGACCATGCCCTAGTAATAGCTACCTTCACACTCCCTCTGCAACGCCTTGCGCATCATGGCGCCTTTGCAACACAATCCCACACCCCGCAGATGTCATAGAGCAGATACAGCATGCCATCAAAGAATACCTCTCACACAATTCCAACCGGGCACTTACCTCTCGACACAGTGGGCAGCGCTCAAGGCGGTTATACGCGGGGAATTCATTGCCATCTCCACAGCAGACAACGTGGAACGCAGACAGAAGAGAAATGAACTCACTCAAAAAACTAAAAGAGCTGGAGCAAATGCACCTGCGGACAGGGGCACCCAGGGTATGGCGACAACTGCGTGCCATGCGACAGCAACTTACCTCACTAGACCAAGATAGGGCGGAGTTTACGGCCCTTCGGTTACGCCACTCTTATTACACTGGGGTATAGGTGTGGATGCCTCCTTGCCCACAAACTCCGGGAGTCCAGGCAGAAACAAGGGGTTCAAGAAATTAGACTGGGGGATTGCAGTCGGATCTCTGAGGACTTTGAGATCGCTGAAGCCTTCCGAGACTTTTACGCCCAACTTTACACAGGGCAGCCGCTAGATAAAACCTATGGCTCTGCATACCTTACAGACGCCGACTTACCCACCTTAATTAGAACACAGGCACACCACTTGGAGAGGGACATCAGAGTAGAAGAGGTCATTGCAGCCATCTCACGCCCAAAACTAGGAAAGTCCCCTGGGCCTGACGGCTACTCAGCTGCTTTTTCTAAAACGTTTTGCACACTGGTGGGCCCACTCTTGACCAATCTTTTCAATTCCTTTGCCCAGCCGGGGGCGATCCCTGGGGACATGCTAGAAGCCTCCTGTTAAATTTGGTGGTCTCTATTTGGCACAGGTAGGTACTTGTGACAAATCAGGACCCTCTCCTCTAGTCATGACAAGGGGATTACACTCCTAAAATAACTCCTGCTCACCTTCTAGGCTGCGTGGCGCGAGCAGTCGAGGCTTATTTCCGAGGCGTTGTAAGTTAAGCAGTTGTGACCACATACAGTATAGGTCTTCAAACTGTGGGGCATGCCCACCTGGGGGGCGCAGCATCCCCTCAGGGGGGGCGCGCACTCCACCCAACCACTTCTCTTCCATTGTTTCTTTCAGCGCGAAATGACACGCAAGGCTGAAAGTGCTTAACTCCCTGCTATCGTGTGTCTCAAGTCAAGCTGCTTGGGGCTAGGGTGGGCAGTGTCTGGAGTCTTATCTCCAGCACGCCCACGTGGTGCCTGCCTGGCTGGTTTTCTGCAGCCCTCCCAACAAGCATTTGCAGTGCAATAGGTCTCACATTATTAAAGTTTGAGCTATAGGCATTGCTAATAATAATGCAACATCAATAGCTCAAACAATCAGTAATGCGAGACCTATTGCATTACTATTATTACTACTAGTTTTGAGGCTATTTCCCAAACCAGTGGGCAAGAAACAAGGTAAGTGGCCCAAAGTCTAAGAAAGAGTGGGTATACAGTGGCGCCCCGAACAAGGGAATGCATTTGAAATGTCATTGGCGGAGATGATGAGGGACTAACAAACCTCTGGAAAATAACCCTGGTCTATTTATGAATTGGCATCATAAAATTTCACCTCCTATCCTAATTTGCAGTGAAGAGTTCACCCTGGTGTATAATATGAGTGGGTTTACCGGGCAGAGTTCGGCCAGAGAAATTTAGCAGGAAGCAGAGATTAACAGCACCACTGAGCAAGAAGGAAGCAGAAACAGTGATGATTAAATGCACAAAACAGCAAAGCCCCACAGGCCTGTCGTGAGCTTTTCCACTTTGCCAACAAGTAAACAACCAGCCAAAATCCTTCTCCTACCACTGATGTGACTGCTAATCAGGATGCAGCATAATTTCCAATTTTCCTCTGTTTACACCCGCAGCAATAAGTGGGCAGGGGTGAGCTACAGATTTAATACAGGTCTTGAAACAGCACCATCTTCAGCACGTAGCACCACACCAGATACTAATTGTTGATTTGTATAGAATGGCTCATGAATTTCCTTATTAATCATCTGTTGTGCCCACTTATTCTCTGAATGATCCAGAGTCCTCTGCTTTTCCTAAAATGGTCTCTGGGTTTACCCTATCTGACATTTGGTGAAATGCACAACATTGGACAAAGCGCTCCACTGACTGGGCGGTGGGGAGGGGGGGTAGACAGCACTCTGCCTGGGGCCCCTGTGGATCCCTACCCCCTTCCCTGCTCTTGTGAATCTTTGGCCCGGAGCAGGGTCAGTAAGTGGTCAGGCAGGTAGCGAGAAGAGTTTCCAGCTAGCGGCCTCTAACGAGTGTTGTGGGGGAGGTCAGCCAGAAATGTGTCTCACAATAATTGTATAACTGGAGATGCCATTGTTGCAGATGCTGGGGGTCTTTTTAAGACAACGCCATGTTTAGCTTTCCCTTGTTGTTCCTGCGACCGCAGGAACCACACCACCAAGAAACACCAGTACTGCCGCATTTATTATTATTCTTGGTATTTACATCACAGTTGCCATAGGTGCTGACTTTGTTTCTGGGGACCTGGGTCCGAGTCCTGGCATTGGCTCAACACCATGTGATCCTGGACAAAATCACTTAATTTACCAGTGGCTTACGAAAAATGAATTTGACCTTGACTAAAGTCACTAGTGCTTGTTTAACATGTTCCAATCCCTAGAGCTGAGTCCACGAGCTGAGTAAACAAACAAAATATAACAAATATTGTGAAATATGCCTACCATCTGTCCTCACTTCCTTCGTAGACCAAATGTAAATGCTTTCTTGTGCAGCTATTTCTGATGCTCTGGAAGGCGATCTTCTTTATAAGCCAACTATGCTAACAAATTGACTCTTGATGCTGCTAGAGAATAAAGCTGTATATATCCTCTTGAATTACTTATATCACATGTGTATGTAAATGTCTCCTAGGCCTTCTTGGAAAATGTGGCTGGCCTCCTACTGGAATGGCAACACCTGGCCATACTCCTCATGATCAGAGAATTTTCAATGGTGTCTGAAAGCATGTGTTGTGGAACCCCTTTTTCTGATATCTTGTCTAGGGGCAAGGATGTGGCACAACAGCCAGAGCCGATGACAGTGTAGCTGGGGAACCAATTCTTGGTGTTTGCTCATTATCCTGTGATTCTGGGCAAATCACTTAATCTCCCTGTGCTTACAAAAAATGAATGTGTGTCTGTGTAATGTAAAAGATACTCCTGTAAAGTGCACCAATACCTTTGTATCATGTTCGCTCTATATAAAACTGAAGAAAATATATTACAAAATGTTGTGAGCACTCCCGTTTCCAGGTACTGCTCAAGACTGGAAGTTGAGCACAACCTGAGGATGGCAAAAGCAAGAATACATCCACACATTGTCCGTCTCTGTCTCCTGTAGTCCAAAGTGATCTAATTTCATGGGATCAGGGTCCCAATAGTTGTACCCAGAAATCCTTTGTTCTCTGAGGGGAGAGGGGCCTTTGCCCAGTCCAAACTAGTTCTGAAGCACTCTGTTTACCAGACTTCTCCTTTCCTTTCACAGTGCAGGGCATGCACATCAGACGCCCCACAGGAGGTGGAGCCAGTATTGTGGAAGGCAAGTACAGTCCTGGAGCACTTTGTTTACAGGACACCTTCTCTTCTTTCAGTGTGCAGGGCAGAGACATCAGCCGCTCCCCAGGGGGTGGAGCCAGCATTGTGGAAGGCAGGCACAGCTCTATTCAGAGTCCAGGTGCACTCCTCCCTCCCATTTAGATGCAGATGTCTCTATTCACCACTGGGTGACTCAGCCTGTCTCCTAGAATTCCCCAGCCCTGTCACTCACAAAACCAGACATAGGAATACACAAACTAGCAGAGGCAGGTTTGAATGGTTAGACAAGCAAATACCTACTTTTTAAAAGTGGTATTTGCAAACACAGAATATTAAAATAAACTTTACTAAAAGATGTATTTTATTATTCTGAGTTCTGGCATACTAAACTCGAATTTCTACCATGTTCTCTGAGGCAGTTAGGATTAAAAAATGTAATAACTCTAACAGCCCATTCTGGCCTATGGAGAACAGGTAGCCTTGCAATAGTGAAAAACGAAAATGGCTGTAATTCACTATTAGGACATGCCACACACATCAGGGCTTGTCCTACCTTATACTTACAATGCACCCTGCCCTTGGGCCTACCAAAGGGGTGACTGATATGAAGAAAAGGGAAGGTTTAGGGACTGGGAAGTGGGTGCACTTGCCCAGTCAGCATGACAGTACCAGACTGCACGCAGGCTCTGCAATGGCAGACCGTAGACACATTTTACAAGGCTGCTTCTGTGGGTGGCACAACCAGTGCTGCAGGCCCACCAGCAGCATTTGGATTACACGCCCTGGGCACACTCAGTGCACTAGACTAGGGTCTGAAAAGTAAATCAAATAGCCAAACATGGAACCACTGATTAGTACATCAATTTACAGTAGGGAGCACTTGCACTGTGGCACTGGATAGCAGTGGCACAGTGCCCAAAGCATACGACCCCAGCAAAAATACATGAGGCAACAGAAAAAATGGAAGGGAGACCCACGCCAATGGTGCCACGTGTAACTCCTCCATAGTGGTCATACCGAAATCAGGGCGAGACAAGACTGTCTGTGGAGCGTATCGCCTTAACATCCTTAACATCAACATCAAATTATAGACCGGAATCTTGGCGGTTCGCCTGGCGCCCTGTATGCCGGAGTTGATAGACCCAGACCAGGCGGGCTTTATTCCCCAACGCCAAACGAGAGATAATACCAAACTGGCTCTCCACCTCATCGTGAAGGCCTCCCGGACACAGGGGGAGTATATGCTACTCACCATTGATGCCAAGAAGACCTTCGACAGGGTCCATTGGCCTTAACTAGAACAAGTGCTCAAGCGAGTGGGAATAGGGGGGACAAGCTGAGAATGAGCATTTTAAATTGTTATCGATTCCCCACATCCACAGTACGGGTGAACGGCCACACATCATCCTGCTTTCCTAGCTGCAGGGGCACTCCGCAGGGGTGTCCCCTTTCACCCCTCCTTTTTGCACTCTATATGGAGCCTTTAGCCCAGCGAATTTGGCACATCCCTTCAGTAGCGGGGATCAACTGTGGGGGTGATATCCACGCTATCAGTTTATATGTGGACGATGTCCTGATCTCCCTGTCAAACCCAGTCCCGGCATTGAGAGCCTGCTTCTTGGAACTGGAATGCTTTGCGCAGGCCTCTGGGTTTAAAGTTAACATGGACAAATTTGTTGCGCTTGACCTTTCCTTGTCACCTTCTACTCAAGCATGTCTCCAGGGGCAACACCCTGTCCAATGGCCAGATGCCATAATCCCCTATCTAGGGATCCAGTTGGCCCCCCTTCCTTCCGGCAATAGCCGCTGTCAATTATGCTCAATTGCAAACCCGATTCCGCACGGAACTGGGCCAATGGAAGCATTTCCCGCTCTCCTGGCTTGGGAGAGTTGCGGCCATCAAAATGACCATCTTGCCCCAGATCTTGTATGCATTTCAAACCCTGCCCCTCCGTCCCCTCACTGGATGGATCCAATAGACTCAATCTGAGCTGGTGCAATTTATATGGCAAGGCCGCAAACCCCGGTTGAAGCAAAGCACACTATAGCGGTTCCCCACCCCCTCTCCACCCTCGAAGACAACGTCTTTGGCGTTCCTGATCTCCAGCTTTATTTCCAAGCGACACAAATGCGCTATCTGGTTGCATGGAACTGGCTGGAATCGGAAAAGCATTGGCTCTTTAAAGATAAGGCAGTGGCCGCCACATCCCTCCAGAAAGTTCCCTGCCTTTGAAGGGCACACAGACCACCTAATCTTTAAGCTTCCTACATTACATGGGTGTCCCTAGAGGCCTGGGATAAAATCAGCACTAAACATAATTTAACTACCTTCCCCTCCCTGCTTACCCCAATATTCGACAACCCCGATTTCTAGCCAGGCATGGGCGAAGCAGCAGGTGCACCCTGGCACTCCATGGATTGCCGGTCTCTGGGCCATGTATTCAACTTTGACGGGATAATTTCATTTCAGCAGATTAATTCAGAGTATGGGATCCCTGAAACTGAGCGGCTACGATACCTCCAGATTCGACACTGTACATTACACCCAGATATCAAACCATACGCTCATCCATCAGGAAACTAATTTCTGATTTATATAAAATGCTATTGGCCAGGAACAAGCATACCTGTAGCACCAGTCGGGTTCGTTGGGAGCGTGACCTAGTTAGATCACTCAGTCATAAATAATGGGAGGGGGTGTACTATACAGCTCGCCAATCAGTCTATCACACAGGATTGACCGAGACAATGACGAAATTAGCCACATACTAGTACTATACCCCTGTACGTATCCACTTAGCAGACCCACAACAGAGCGCAGACTGCTGGTGGGGTGGCAGGAAAACTGGCACCCTGGTGCATATACTCTGGAACTGTGAACATCAACAAGTCTACTGGTCCCAGGTCCTCGATGAGATGGACAAACACCTAGACACAAATACCGAGTTTCCCCACCTACGTCTTACTAGGTCTACCGAATCCCCTAGCATACCCTCTCAAATCCCGGCGAGGCCGATTAATCGCAATTGCCCTAGGCTCAGCAGTTCAGAATATCCTGACTCACTGGCGCACACCTCAGACTCCCACATTCACGGGCTGTCTACACCACATATGGCACGTTCTAGGGAAGGAGAAAATTACCCTCACACTGGCCAGGACACGCTCCGCTTTTAGAGAACTTTAGCAACCATTTCTGTCCCTTCTTGCCTCATAATTCCGGGAAGGAACGTGCCCCAGGTACCTGAGGCTCCTGCATCTCCCTGATCAACAACAGTCAGCGACTTAAGCCAACACCCACTTATAGGTCTTAGATAGTCTCCAGAACTTTCATTCTCCTGATGGACGAGGGAGGTGGGGAGGAGGGGATGGGACTGATACAGTTTCTTTTTCATTTTTTGTTTGTTGTTGGTTTATTCGGACACCGCAGCTTGGGTCTCCCATCCACTCAGGGCTTTTATCACCCATATTATTTTATGTACTCTGGGAGGCCGGAAATGTTGTTGGTCGATAAAATTTCAATAAAAGATTTAAACCATAAAAGGGAACTAGAATAAGCACAGTCCTAATAACCTCTTCCATCCAAAAATGAGCACAAAATAAAAACTAAGTTATTAAAGAATAATCACTGACTTACATGCTTGACTTGAGTCCTCGCAAGATATTAGAACTTTTCAGATCAAAACCAGCAAAGCTGAGTCAGCTAGCTTACAACCCTGCAAAGAACAACTACAGAAGCTCAAGTAGCTGAGACCAGATTTCACAAACTCCATTCCCACAAGTAATACTACAGAAATCAAAAGTGACATGGGATTACCAGCTCTTGCCAAAAGATCAGCAGATCCATTAAAAAACGAGATCACCCGGGATTTAAATCACAACCTCTGATCCTCGCACCAATATAGGGGGACACATCATAAAGAGGCACTATGGTTTAAGAACCCACCCTCAAAATTACAAAATTAAGCCGAAATGTCCAACATCCAATTTCTCAAATATAGCAATGGGTATAGGGGAAAAATGGAGGGACAACATTTTCCTGAACCCGCATCGAGAACTCCTAATCTAGAGTCATCGTGGTTCCTGTCTTCTCTCTCTTTGCACAGCAAGGAGTAAAGGAGGAGGCTCCCATAACTCCAGCACCAAGCCCAGCTGGGAGCATAAGAGGAAATAAGTCTTCATTGAGTCTGAACCACAGGAAGAATTCTCATTATCCATAGAGGCCAAGGTTTATGCCCCCTCCTTATTACTGAACAGAGAGTACCAGCGACAGCTCAAGTGACCAGGGCCCAATACTTCACGCCGCATGACGAACATTGAGCAAAAGACTCATTTCAGAAGCAAGTCTTCATGCACAGTCTCCGGAACCCACCTTCATAATCCCGTGTGGTCAAAGTCCCTTTCCTTTCTCTTGCAGCACAACAAGGAGTAAAAGAGGAAACCAAAGCAATCAGGTTCCAATACCTCAAGCCCCGTACAAAATTTAAGAGAAGCTTGGATAAAACCGTTCACGAACCCACAGGAAGAACTCTCATAATCCATAGTTATTTTGGTCAAGTCCTTACCCTCAATGCTCCTCAGGGAGTGTAAGCAAAAGCAAAGCAGAGAAGGGCCAATACCACAAACCCATAAGATATTATAAGAGAAACTAAAGTGCCCAAGACTTCATCAACAGGCTCCATACCCAGTAGGGAGCATTCTTCTAATCTAGAGTGGTTAGGTTCCAAGTTCCCTCCTTCACAGCACTTCAGGGAAGTACAAGATCAAGCCTAAAGCAGCCAGAGTTGGTTATTTCAATCTCCAAGATCAGCACGGAGCATAAAGGGAAACTAGAGTGTACAGATTTTCTTTTCAGTCTTTTGATCCAGTAGGGAGCACCCTCATAATCCAAAGTGACAGTGGTCAAATAATCCACATGCCATGCCCAGAAAGAAGTGCAAAAGGAATGCAAAGCGACCAGAGACCAACATTTCAAGACCCATGTCTAACAGAGACGGGATTTATCAAAGATTAATGCTCAAACTCCTACCTCAACAGGAAGCAGTTGCAAAAATGAATGTGGTCACGGTAGAATAGTCTGTCCTTCCTGTCGAGGAGGACACCTCTAGCCCCCAATCCATTGGGTAGGACACTAGGAACACAGGCATTAATCCTCCTGCTTCAGATTCAGCCTTTTGATCACTCTTTGAAACATCAGCTGCTATTGCCAAACACTGCGACTCTATACCAAGCAAAGAGTTTGAGGAGAATATTTTTCTAGAGATACAGAAGAGTGTTTTCTAGACTCCCCCCGGCACTAAGGACTTAATCAGTTGGCCCACCAGAATTTGAAACAAGAATTTGCAATGCAATAGGTCTCGCATTTACAAAAGTTTCTTAAATGTGAGACCTATTGCATTGCAAATGCTCGTTTTTATATGATCTACGGCTGTGGAAATCGTTAAAGTTCTCTCAGTAAAGCCACGAAAAAAAATGTGGTGGGGAAATACACAAAACTATCTACTATTAAAGATTTTCTTCAGTCTAAACACCACAAAATAACATAAATATGCAAAGTTACATGCAGGAGTTGCATTGTAGCAAAGGTGTTTGCAGACTGATAAAAAGCCAGAAATACAACTATGTAATTTTGTAACACTATCACAACTAAGTCGCCCCTCGGTCACGGAAAGTTTGTCAAACAAGATGAAGGAAAAGGGGTGAAAATCTCAAAGAACTGGAAACCCAGCCTTTTACACCAGGACACTTTTTATTGTAGACTATGGTCATCAGAAAAGGTAGACAGGCTGGTCAGTAAAGCATGCTTCACTTCCAAACCACGGGAGACCCTCATCAGGTACGAGAATAGAACGTGTGATCTGTCTAGTCTAAGATGTAGAGGTTGATTTGGGAAATCACACCTCATTTTGCGACCAAAACATAAAAATGACTGCAAAGGCAAGTCTGTTACAGTGACCAGAGATATATCGCTCCAAGGAATATTCCTCTCCCAACTTTCTTTGGCAAGCTTTCTAAATGCATCCTTTTTTTTCACCAGATAGATCTACCATCTACGGATCCAGAATGTATCTAGGTTCATTTGCTGTGCCCCATGGCTTCAACAAGGGCATCGGAGTGCACACTGTATTGGGGGTGAGGGGGGATCCGTATTGGTTGGTTGAACTGCAAAAGGGGCTTTTAACCCCTTCGATGCTTATGACGGAACGGTTCCGTCATCAGCGTCGGTTGGGCTGTGCGGATGACGGAACCGTTCCGTCATGACAACACCCGTTTTTCGAATCTTCAGCACAGCGCGAAAATTCGCCCGCCCTGTAGAGGTTAAGAGGAATGCGGATTGACCCAAGTAGGGTGTGACATCAAAGTAATGAATAAAAGCTTATCAGCCCAATAGTATGTCTTAAATGCCCCCATTTAAGTTGGGCGCTACATGGGTGCTACATGAATCCGCTCTTGTTTACCATGTTTATTACATAATTCATTACTTAAAACAACGACTAACTGCCCTAGGAAAGCACTGACCAGCAGCAAATGGACTGCACGGGCGGGGTAGGCGGAAGTCAGCAGGGCTGCTTCACGGCAAGCAGTCAGCAGCTGCGATTTTGAGAAGGCACAAGCGAAAAGCAAAAAAAATACAGACACATACAGCTTTTCCCTTGTGGTGGCGAGCAGGGGCGACATCTGTTTGCAAGATAATTACAAACAGATGTCGTCAAAGCTTGCTCCTGCAAAGGAAACGCAATACGTACATGCGTTGCAATAGAAAGCAATGCAAAGCGTTCACGTTTTAGGCCAAAAAAGCTGATCGATTCCAAGAGGCTCCATCCTATTCTGCGCATGCGCGCTGCCTAGGCGAGACCTAAAAATTGTTGTACTACAACTATTTCACAACTCCTAGCGATAAGAATTTGAGGGAGATGTGTTCTAGGTAACAGTCAATCACATGAGATGTTACAGGGACAATCAATGGAACCCCAAATTTTCTTTGATTAAGAAATAACATGCTCAAGAACACTATGAATACATTTTAAATATTTCTTTGATAATCAACATCAATGTCTAGTGGTTACGCCATGAAATGTACCCCAATGAAGGTAAATATTATGGGAGTAGCAACTGCTACAAAAAGCATGAATAATAGATACCACTACAACATGATTGATTCTATTAACCCCTTCCATGCTCATGACAAGGTCAGCTCGTCATGGGTGTTACCTGCGCTGTGTGTTTGACGAGCTGACCTTGTCATGAACAATGGTGATTGATTGAATGCAGCACAGGAGGGGAAAACCCCATAGCAGCCAAGATGTTAATCTACAGCAATCCTACCCTCATTCTACTTCTTCTAAATACAAACCTAGTTTTAGTGTAACACAAACTAAAACCTGTTTTGAGTTTCAGCGATGGTACACACCTGTGTTAGTCCAGATATCCTTTGCTTGGTTTGCCCCAAGACCTTTGCGTTTACTGCATTTACTCCTATTTTGCGGAATTTGTATTTGTTGACCTTCGGACTCTGCATACTTTACCACTGCTAACCAGTGCTAAAGTGCTTGCGCTCACTCCCCTGAACATGGTAAAATTGACTCACACCCAATTGGCACATTTAATTTACTCTTACATCCCTAGTAAAGTGGTACCACATATATCTAAGGCTTGTAAATCAACTACTACTAGTGGGCCAACAGCACTTATTTTCAAGTAGCCCTCTCAAACATGTCTCTGACCTGCCATTGTAGCCTGAGTGCAGCTTTGAGCTGCCTTTTCGACCTGGCAATATAAACCTTTTGCCAGGCCTAAATCTTCCTTTTAAATATGAGTGGTCCTTAAGTTAGGCCCTAAACGGCCGATAGGGCAGTGTATTTTGAAATGTTGAACATACACATTTGAGGTTTACATGTCTTGGTAGTGAAAAACTCTTAAGTTCGTTTTTTTACTACTGTAAAGCCTACCTCTCCCATAGGATAACCTTGGGTCATCCTAATACCTTTTAATAAGTGATACGTTTTTTTGGGGGGGGGGGAACATGTAGAAATATCATGTTTGGTCTCTAAAGAATTGTTATTTAAAATCTTCTTTAATGGAAAAGTCAGGTTTTAAGTCACCGTTATGAAAATGACACTTTTGGAATGCTGTAATTGTCTTGTACTTACCATTAGAAACGTGCAGCCTGTGTCCTGGGTTAAATGATGAGTTTTAGTTAGCACTTGACCTTTGTGTATTCCTCACAGACGGTATCACAAAGGGAAACAGTATTGGCAGGATGGGCCACCCTTCCCAGATGAAAGGGGTGGAGCTGTTCACTGCTACACTTGCACTTCAAAGGAGTTGCCTCAGCATACACACTAAAAACTTCAGTCTAGTCTTTTGTGACTCAAGACATCCTAAGTCCAGGGCGTTATAGTTTTTGGGCTGTCTACGTTTTTAGGGCTCGGACTACGCCCCCGAAGGGGCGGAGCTTCGAGATCCTAATGTTAAAGAAAAAAAAAGGATATGTAGGGCTATGGCCAGGCACATTCCTTAAATTCCATAGTGTTTTATGGCATGTGCCTAGTGATTCGTCTTCGCTGTGCTGTCTATTTAGTAGCCTTGACGTGATAGGCTATATTGACTTTTCGTCCGTCATTGATGTTAGTTTCATGGCATATTCTGTACGTGAACGAGCACAGCAGAGGGATTAATCTTAATTAGGAGCTGTCAGAGTGCCCGTGTAATGCAATCCAGATGATGCGTGCACTTTCACAGCGGTGAGCGCGTTCAATGTAAAATGATGAGGCAGCAGGCGAGGCTCACAGAAGATGACTCATACATGCTCGTCCACACTGTAGTTCTTGTGTTTCCTGAATACTCTCATTTCCAAAGGTCATTTCCTTCTTTTCCTCGCACGCTGCGCTGCACTATTTTTGTCTGTGGTTTAAAAAACGGGGTTTAAAGGCGTTTTATTTTAAAACATTTGGATTCTGGTTCTGTAAGCTTTGTTTCCGAATTTTAATAAGTGCTGACATGCAGACTACTGGTTGAATAAATGATGAAGGTTAAAAGTGACCTTCGTGACACGTGCTGTTGAGCCTGACTCCCAGAGTTAACATGCAGTCATCATTATTTTAAAGTTTGTGGAAAAAACGTGAATACGCAATAATCATGGAAAACAGAGCCTTCCCGCTGTTACAATGGGAATTCACAAATGTCTTGTGTGTCTCACGTAATGCCAATGGCTATTTCATTAGGAAAAATTAGACTCATTGATACATGCACCACCACCAGCAGTACTACCAGTACTACAGCCACCAGTACTACCACTACTACCACCACCACCAGTAGTAACAGTACCACGACCACCAGTACTACCACTAACACCACCACCACCAGTACTACCACTAACACCACCACCAGTACTGCCAGTACCACCACCACCAGTACTACCACTACCATTACCACTACCACCACCACCAGTACCACCACCACCAGTACTACCACCACCCCCAGTACTACCAGTACTACAACTACCACCACCACCAGTACTAACAGTACCACGACCACCAGTACTACCACAACCAGTACTACCAATACCAGTACCACTACCACCACCAGTACCACCATCACCAGTACCACCACCACCAGTACTACCACCACCAGTACTACGGGCAACAGTACCACCACCACCACTAGCACTACCACTACCGGTACCACCACCAGTACTACCACTACCAGTACCACCACCAGCACCAGTACTACCACTACCAGCACCAACAACACCCCCAGTACTACCAGTACTACAGCCACCAGTACTACAGCCACCACCACCACCAGTACTAACAGTACCACGACCACCAGTACTACCACTACCAGTACTACCAATACCAGTACCACTACCACCACCAGTACTACCACCACCAGTATCACCACCACCAGTACTACCACTACCAGTACTACGGGCAGCAGTACCACCACCACTAGCACTACCACTACCGGTACCACCACCAGTACTACCACTACCAGTACCACCACCACCAGTACCACCACCACCAGTACCACCACTACCAGTACTACCACCAACAGTACTACCACTACCAGTAACACCACCTCCAGTACTACCACTACTACCAGTACCACCACCAGTACTACCAGTACCACCACCACCAGTACTACCACTACCAGTACTACCATTACCATTACCACTACCACCACCACCAGTACCACCACCACCCCCAGTACTACCAGTACTACAGCCACCAGTACTACAACTACCACCACCACCACCAGTACTAACAGTACCACGACCACCAGTACTACCACTACCAGTACTACCAATACCAGTACTACTACCACCACCAGTACTACCACCACCAGTACCACCATCACCAGTACCACCACCACCAGTACTACCACTACCAGTACTACGGGCAACAGTACCACCACCACCACCACTAGCACTACCACTACCGGTACCACCACCAGTACTACCACTACCAGTACCACCACCAGCACCAGTACCACCACCACCAGTACTACCACTACCAGTACCACCAACACCCCCAGTACTACCAGTACTACAGCCACCAGTACTACAACTACCACCACCACCAGTACTAACAGTACCACGACCACCAGTACTACCACTACCAGTACTACCAATACCAGTACCACTACCACCACCAGTACTACCACCACCAGTATCACCACCACCAGTACTACCACTACCAGTACCACCACCACCAGTACCACCACCACCAGTACCACCACTACCAGTACTACCACCAACAGTACTACCACTACCAGTAACACCACCTCCAGTACTACCACTACTACCAGTACCACCACCAGTACTACCAGTACCACCACCACCAGTACTACCACTACCAGTACTACCATTACCATTACCACCACCACCAGTACCACCACCACCAGTACTACCACCACCCCCAGTACTACCAGTACTACAGCCACCAGTACTACAACTACCACCACCACCAGTACTAACAGTACCACGACCACCAGTACTACCACTACCAGTACTACCAATACCAGTACCACTACCACCACCAGTACTACCACCACCAGTACCACCATCACCAGTACCACCACCACCAGTACTACCACTACCAGTACTACGGGCAGCAGTACCACCACCACCACTAGCACTACCACTACCGGTACCACCACCAGTACTACCACTACCAGTACCACCACCAGCACCAGTACCACCACCACCAGTACTACCACTACCAGTACCACCAACACCCCCAGTACTACCAGTACTACAGCCACCAGTACTACAACTACCACCACCACCAGTACTAGCAGTACCATGACCACCAGTACTACCACTACCAGTACTACCAATACCAGTACCACTACCACCACCAGTACTACCACCACCAGTATCACCACCACCAGTACTACCACTACCAGTACTACGGGCAGCAGTACCACCACCACTAGCACTACCACTACCGGTACCACCACCAGTACTACCACTACCAGTACCACCACCACCAGTACCACCACCACCAGTACCACCACCACCAGTACCACCACTACCAGTACTACCACCAACAGTACTACCACTACCAGTAACACCACCTCCAGTACTACCACTACTACCAGTACCACCACCACCACCAGTACTACCAGTAACACCACCACCAGTACTACCACTACCAGTAGCACCACCACCACCAGTACTACCACCATCAGTACTACCATTTCCACCACCACCAGTACTACCACTACCACCACCACCAGTACTACCACTACCACCAGTAATACCAGTACTACCACCATCAATACTACCACCACCAGTACTACCACTACCAGTACTACCATTACTATTACCACTACCACCACCACCAGTACCACCACCACCAGTACTACCACCACCCCCAGTACTACCAGTACTACAGCCACCAGTACTACAACTACCACCACCACCAGTACTAACAGTACCACGACCACCAGTACTACCACTACCAGTACTACCAATACCAGTACCACTACCACCACCAGTACTACCACCACCAGTACCACCATCACCAGTACCACCACCACCAGTATTACCACTACCAGTACTACGGGCAGTAGTACCACCACCACCACTAGCACTACCACTACCGGTACCACCACCAGTACTACCACTACCAGTACCACCACCAGCACCAGTACTACCACTACCAGTACTACGGGCAGCAGTACCACCACCACCACTAGCACTACCACTACCGGTACCACCACCAGTACTACCACTACCAGTACCACCAACACCCCCAGTACTACCAGTACTACAGCCACCACTACTACAACTACCACCACCACCAGTACTAACAGTACCACGACCACCAGTACTACCACTACCAGTATTACCAATACCGGTACCACTATCAACACCAGTACTACCACCACCAGTATCACCACCAGTACTACCACTACCAGTACTACGGGCAGCAGTACCACCACCACTAGCACTACAACTACCAGTACCACCACCACCACCACCAGTACCAGTACCACCACCACCAGTACCACCACCACCACCAGTACCACCACCACCAGTACCACCACCACCAGTACCACCACTACCAGTACTACCACCAACAGTACTACCACTACCAGTACTACCACCTCCAGTACTACCACTACTACCAGTACCACCACCACCACCAGCACTACCAGTAACACCACCACCAGTACTACCACTACCAGTACCACCACCAGTACTTCCAGTACTACCACCATCAGTACTACCATTTCCACCACCACCAGTACTACAACTACCACCGCCACCAGTACTACCACTACCACCACCACCAGTACTACCACTACCACCAGTAATACCAGTACTACCACCATCAATACTACCAGTACTACCACCACCAGTACTACCACTACTACAGCCACCAGTAGAGAGTAGAGTAGAGAGTAGAGTAGAGAGTAGAGTAGAGAGTAGAGTAGAGAGTAGAGTAGAGAGTAGAGTAGTGAGTAGAGTAGTGAGTAGAGTAGTGAGTAGAGTAGTGAGTAGAGTAGTGAGTAGTGAGTAGAGTAGTGAGTGCAGAGTAGTGAGTGCAGAGTAGTGAGTAGTGAGTAGAGTAGTGAGTTGAGTAGTGAGTAGAGTGCAGAGTAGTGAGTGCAGAGTAGTGAGTGCAGAGTAGTGAGTGCAGAGTAGTGAGTGCAGAGTAGTGAGTGCAGAGTAGTGAGTGCAGAGTAGTGAGTAGTGAGTAGTGAGTAGTGAGTAGAGTAGTGAGTAGAGTAGTGAGTAGAGTAGTAGTGAGTGGAGTAGTAAGTAGAATAGTAAGTAGAGTAGTGAGTAGAGTAGTGAGTAGAGTAGTGAGTAGAGTAGTGAGTAGAGTAGTGAGTAGAGTAGTGAGTGCAGAGTAGTGAGTGCAGAGTAGTGAGTAGAGTAGTGAGTAGAGTAGTGAGTAGAGTAGTGAGTAGAGTAGTGAGTAAAGTAGTGAGTAGAGTAGTGAGTAGAGTAGTGAGTAGAGTGCAGAGTAGTGAGTGCAGAGTAGTGAGTGCAGAGTAGTGAGTGCAGAGTAGTGAGTGCAGAGTAGTGAGTGCAGAGTAGTGAGTGCAGAGTAGTGAGTGCAGAGTAGTGAGTGCAGAGTAGTGAGTGCAGAGTAGTGAGTGCAGAGTAGTGAGTAGAGTAGTGCCGAGTAGTGAGTAGCGTAGTGAGTAGCGTAGTGAGTAGCGTAGTGAGTAGTGAGTAGAGTAGTGAGTAGAGTAGTGAGTAGAGTAGTGAGTAGAGTAGTGAGTAGAGTAGTGAGTAGAGTAGTGAGTAGAGTAGTGAGTAGCGTAGTGAGTAGCGAGTAGAGTAGTGAGTAGCGTAGTGAGTAGAGAGTAGAGTAGTGAGTAGTGAGTAGAGTAGTGAGTAGTGAGTAGAGTAGTGAGTGCAGAGTAGTGAGTGCAGAGTAGTGAGTGCAGAGTAGTGAGTGCAGAGTAGTGAGTGCAGAGTAGTGAGTGCAGAGTAGTGAGTGCAGAGTAGTGAGCAGAGTAGTGAGTAGTGAGTAGAGTAGTGAGTAGAGTAGTGAGTAGAGTAGTGAGTAGAGTAGTGAGTAGAGTAGTGAGTAGAGTAGTGAGTAGCGAGTAGAGTAGCGAGTAGAGTAGTGAGTAGTGAGTAGAGTAGAGAGTAGTGAGTAGTGAGTAGAGTAGTGAGTAGAGTAGAGTAGTGAGTAGAGTAGTGAGTTGTGAGTAGAGTTGTGAGTAGAGTAGTGAGTTGTGAGTAGAGTTGTGAGTAGAGTAGTGCAGAGTAGTGAGTAGAGTAGTGCAGAGTAGTGAGTAGAGTAGTGAGTAGAGTAGTGAGTAGAGTAGTGAGTAGAGAGTAGAGTAGTGAGTGCAGTGTAGTGAGTAGTGAGTAGAGTAGTGAGTAGAGTAGTGCAGAGTAGTGAGTAGAGTAGTGCAGAGTAGTGAGTAGAGTAGTGAGTAGAGTAGTGAGTAGAGTAGTGAGTAGAGAGTAGAGTAGTGAGTGCAAAGTAGTGTGTAGAGTAGTGAGTAGAGTAGTGAGTAGAGTAGTGAGTGCAGAGTAGTGAGTAGAGTAGTGAGTAGAGTAGTGAGTAGAGTAGTGAGTAGAGTAGTGAGTGCAAAGTAGTGAGTAGAGTAGTGAGTAGAGTAGTGAGTAGAGTAGTGAGTGCAGAGTAGTGAGTAGAGTAGTGAGTAGAGTAGTGAGTAGAGTAGTGAGTAGAGTAGTGAGTGCAAAGTAGTGAGTAGAGTAGTGAGTAGAGTAGTGAGTAGAGTAGTGAGTGCAGAGTAGTGAGTAGAGTAGTGAGTAGAGTAGTGCAGAGTAGTGAGTAGAGTAGTGAGTAGAGTAGTGAGTAGAGTAGTGAGTAGGACATCACAGGCAGCAGCTGTGCAAGCTTCTTACACTCACAAGGAGACCACAGGCAGCTGAGGTGCAATCTTCTCCTACTCACAAGAACGACATCACAGGCAGCAGCAGTGCAAGATTCTTACACTCACAAGGAGACCACAGGCAGCAGAGGTGCAAGCTTCTGACACTCACAAGAAGGACATCACAGGCAGTAACGGTGCAATATTCTCACACTCACAAGGAGATCACTGGCAGTACACATCACATGAACACACTCCATAACACATAGCAACAATACATTGGCATTTACAATGCCATTAGCTCAAACTCAAATAAATCCGAGCCCGATTGCATTTCTAATGCTTGTTATACTTTGCCTGGCCTTTAAGATACAGCCAAAAACTAAGTTTGTGATAACCATCTAGGTTGTAAGGTTTAAGTATTTAATAGATTCATTTTTATTGTATTGTATTTTTGCTACTTTCTGTATCTTAATGTAGTTGTATGTTTCATGGGATAGTCCCTAAACTAAGCATATAGTGAATGAAATCATCAAATTAGGTTTAATATTATCCCCCACCATTGGGGTAATATTTAGTTGCAATATTACCCCACTATAAAGGACATTCCGAACACATGGATGTTTTGGAAATTTGAGGAACATCACCAGCTTTTGGATTTGTATTTGCTAAGTAGCCTAAAACACATTTCCAGCCTTGAACTGATTGGCAATTTGTTCTTCTCAAAGGCATAAATACATTAATTTCCACTGTAGGAATGGGCAAAGATAACTCTAAAAACTGTTGTGAGTGTGGAGGATATAATTTCTCAGTGGTCAAAAGTGTTTTCTCTGTGGAGAAAAAACATGAAGTCATGAAGTTGAACTTGTGCGTCAGCTTTCTCTAATTGTACCATGCGTACAGTTGCATATGGAGAACCCCATTTATATTCATACAACTTAATTTAATTTAATTTGATTTAATTTGCGTGTTTATATAGCGCTAGAATCACTCCCGGGGGAGTATCTCCGCGCTTCGACCGCTGCGAAACCCTTCCTGGCTTCCCTGAGAGATGGTCCCTTAATGGGTATCTCCAGGGTGAGACCAGGCATCCCCGGCGGTCTGGTGGGGCCGTTAGTGAAGATGAGGCAAGCTAATGCCCAGAGTTGCCGAGTGTGATCGCTGATCAGAGTGGGCACCGGGGCGAGAGAATTATCGAGTCCGCTGACCCTGGTCCAGAAACCTGCCGCGCCGGGAATCGAACCCTGGTCCCGGGCCGTCCTCTGCTCTCGGGTCTGCCGCCTCTAACCAGTGAGCCACACTACCTCACTTGGAATTCATAAAACATGCCCATGAATAATACTGGAAACCTGCAACTCTTTTTGGTTTCTAGAAGCACTTTTGGAATCCTTTTTCATTTCTAAAATGACTAAATCTACACCCAAGCAAGGTAGTAAACCTGTGTATGCAGATTTCTGAATGTCTTTTAAGTATCGGGTCTGAGTCTAAGAAGCAGATTGCTGCCCATAAAAGAGACTGCAGAAATGAATACTTAATATCAGTATGTCAGCCAATCATAGGTGTACAGAATGGCTTTGTGGATATGTAGACACTGGGATGTAAATGCTGCAAATAAGGTTTGAGTAGTTGGTGGCCACCTGGCAACATGAAATATTATATAAATAAAGGATTTAAAAACTCAAGAATTGAATGCACTTGCCATGCTTTACGACATTAAGATGAAGAAACTAAATTTCCAATAAACGTTTGTATCTTTTAATTTTCAGCCTCCCGTATGTTCTTGGAAAAGACCAAAGGTGAAGAAGAAGAAAAGAAAAAAAGTGCACAAGATTTACTTGAATGACCACATACGAGAAGGTCAAGCAGAGGCTTGCAGAGATGTTCCTGATGTACTTTCAGAGGATACAGTCATACCGATTGAGGAAACTGTGTGTGAGGAAGAGTGCAGGTATCTGAACGAGTTTGGAGAAGCTGATGCGCTTCCAGAAGAAAATATTTTTACCCTTGATTGTGAACTTAAGGAGAAGTGGGAACGGTATTGGAGCCAATATGGTGAAGGGCTGTTATGGAAGAGCTGGCAGGAGAAGCATCCTCAGCTGGCACCATTGACGACTCCTGAACATGCCTCCCAGCCCTGGAATTCTCCTGACACAAAAGAAGAGTGGGAGCAGCATTACAGTGAGACATACTGGCACTACATGGAACAGTACCGGTACTGGACTGCCCAGGGCTGGACTGTAGATACTTCGAGTATCCACACAGATGGCGAGACTTCTGTTGACATCCCTGGTGGCAACACCGATTGCAAGCCTCCATTTGACAACACCTGTGATGTCCACGCTGACTTTAAATCTGCATTTGAAAACTCCAGTCACTTCCCAAGTGAATGCCAAGAATATAAGTCTTCAGTTGACATTCCCAGTGACCAATTTTGTGAGACTTTATTGACTTCCTCCAGTGATCACACTGAGTTTAAGACCATTGACACCTGCATTGCCTCCAGCAGTAACCCCATTAAGAGTGATACCTCGTACTTAACATCTGACCCGCCAGAAGCCGCACTTGCTGATGCACACAACATTTCTGATGTGTTGGGCTCCTTGCATGCTTCTTGCAAGTATCAGGATGAGCACTTTGATTCAGTTGTTTCCAGGCTCCGGACAGTAAATTTGGATGCAGGAGAAGCAGAACGCAGCAAACTGTCTACGAACTGTATTTATGATGACAGTCAACTACAGAGTCCAAATGATTGTGCAATGCAGTGTCCTGACGTTTCTGACCAAAGTGAACCAAGTGATGGTGTAGCTGGGAAAACGGGTACATCTCCTGGACGTAATGGTGCAGATCAGCCAGGTACGTGCAAAGCTGGGGTTGATCTCCCAATGAGTAGCCTGGGAGCTACTAGTAGAATTCCAGCTAGCTGTAAACAGCTCTTCTGTGTGCAGCCAGTCTACTAAATTAGAAGCCCGGGCTTGGTTGAATTAATGTATGTGTACTAACATTGAGATTATATATTTGAGATGAAAATGTGTTGTTGGAGATAAACTTTGATTTTCCGACATATTTTTAAGCTAATATTTCAGTACTAAAGCATGCGTTGCTAGGGAGACAGTACCTTTGTGCCATGGTCATTGCAGCTGTGGGTGTTATCTGTTATCAATGTAGAAGGATTCCACTTTGACAAAGCCTTTTTTTCACCTTACTGCTGGCAACCGTACCTAATGCACTGAAGTGATGTCTTTTGGAAATCTTACAACAGGTAGCTACTAGTGTACCCTTGTCTGATGTTTTCACTATTACAACACTGTTAATATTAGTAGCTCCAGTTTATTGTCACTGAACATAAGTATCTCTTATTACAGAAATGATTTTAAGACATTTGGTGTAGGCTAATACTAGCAGTGTTAACCCAGGGTTGGATATAAATCAAGATCTGACATTGCTAATGATTTTTTATGCAGTGGAATTGAGAGCAAATTAGTTTTTAGAAAGATTAACATACATTTTTACTCCAGTTAACTGAAACACCCTCCCGAGAAATGGACTCCGATGTCACAAAGGTAATCTTTCAGTGCACTCAGTAAACCACTTTTTCCTGTGTAAAAAGTAAAAAATGGCTCCATACCTGGGGCTGTATTACAGATAGTATCCCAGGGGCGCAAAGCCCATGTTTGCCGGCTTTTTGCACCTCTGCGACGATATTGTAATATAAAAGGAGCCACTTGTGCAGACTCTTCTATAATACTGAGACATTGGTGTAAATGTAGTACCAGTGCTATCTTCAGAGCATGTTGCCTTATTTGAATGGGGTCATAATCCAATGCAAATGAGGGAATCACTTTGTTGTGCGCCTGCACTGTACTACGAATGTGGGCACAGAGGCAGACATGTCCTTTGGAGGTGCACTAATGGTGTGCCACAAAAAGGTGGTGCTCTGTATGTGCACTCCCTTGCACTGTCAGTGCACCGCTTTAGTGCAGCCCTCTATATGGAGCAATGGGGGGCCCATGGACCCCCCCCCCCCCCCCCAGACATCCCCTGCAGGCTGGTGCAGTCACTCCCTGCACGCACCTACAGGGGGATCTCTAACTCCACTTTAAAATGCTGGTGGATTGCCTCATGCACAAAGAAAAACAGCGTGGCTTTCAAACAGCTATTCTGTAGTTCGCAGAATGTGCTGCACGCAGGGGACTGAAAATTCGTTGTGATCCTGAGGTCAGGACATTCATAATAATAGAGTGCACTGTTCCTGTTTGCGCCTGGCGCAGCTGTTTAAAGGTGCTCTGTGGGCAATTAGAGGACAATGCGCCCTACCAGTAATACGGGCCCAGGTGTGAGATCAACTTTCCTGGTGCATCAGTGGAGGCTAGGTTGCTTTCTGAGGGTCATATTAAGGAGGTATCAGGTTGAACACAAAGCATTAATAATAATACATCCTTAACAGCAAGTATTCGAGAGATCCAACACTCCTGTCATTTTGAACTACAATTTCTCGATTAAAAAAATGACTGTGTTTGCTATGTTATATAAACCACACTATAGAATTGGCATGACTTGTGGATTTACACGAGATGCTAAGGCTTTACGGACAAATAGGTGTTGCAGCCTCTATAGGGTTCATGTTTGGGTTTCTGATGAAGGCATACATTTCTTGCTCTTTTTATTTGTGATTTGTACCTAGAGAATGTAAAAGCCTCAATCTTTTTGTAGTCTGTGATCGTGCAGACTACTTTCTTATAGTAAAGGTTTCCAGTTTCCTCATTTATAGGCAGAGCATTAAGAAATCTTGTTTACTGCTTGGCACAGATTACATAGTTTACAAATCCAGCCAGGCCTTTTTTTTCAAGTCTGTGTTTTTTCCCTGTTTTTATTTTTGGTTCGTGTTCACTGATGCAATATTCATTTGTCTGTGTTTGGGATCCTTCACAGTGATTGAAATGTTGTGGTAAAGAGTAGTTATTATCAAGTTTTCTGTAGCGTTTCATTTTTAGGTTTTGCCTAGGGTAGCGCTTGCGTTGTCTCTTCGAGACATGCTGTATTTAGGATATGTGCATAAAGCTCTGCCCACTTTCCACCCATGTTTTTAATTGGCCCCTGTCCTTTGTAAATGTTGGCTTTTCATCGGTCAATAGGCTTATTAGTCCCTCCTTAGTACCGCCTTGCCTCTTCTTGTAACCTCCCATGAAGACACCCCCTGTTACATGTATTGTTACTCCCTAGGTTTTAATTACAGCCTCAATGCTCTTTTTTAGGTCTCGGTTGAGCCAGCGTATGCGTTGCTCTGGCGAGACATTTAGTAACTGCGTTTTAAAAGTGCTACCCACAGGCTTTTGCCGGCCACCAGCTTGCTGTTACGCGCACAAGCGCGAACGACGTGCACAGCTGCCATCAGGCTTTCTGTAATGGCTCATTAAGCCATACAGCGCGCGCGTGAATCCCTACCCCTTGCCTTCTCCCAGTCGCTCCTTGTCAGCTTCTCTTATTACAAGCTTCCCGTGACAAATGCTTGTTTTTATTTCCTGTGCTTTCCCCTCTGCCTCAGTCAGATAACTTTTGCGGTTTGGTTTTCTTTTGCTTTCAGCACTCCACCTCTCTCCCTTGTTTTATTAATCTTCGTGATAAATAATGTTTCTCTGCCACTGACCCGTACGTACGTCAGCCCTGCCGCGCTTCAACTCCCTCCCCCTCCCTCACCACAGAGCGTGTCTTTTATTTAACTTTCGACCCGGCCGCGCTTCAACTCCCTCCCCCTCCCTCACCACAGAGCGCGTCATTTATTTAACTTCCAACCCATGCCACAGTGAGGAGCTGCAGAATACAGATTGACCGACCTTACTATTGGCACGGTGTATTTGTGCTGCCAAGAAGCACCTGCACATTGACATTCCTAAGGAAAATTCCTGCTTGTTGTCTGGGTCCCACAGATCATACCGTCAGTTATTTTCCAATCCGTAAGACTGGTGTTTTTTTATGTCATGTTTACTTTACGACAGCCCACGCCATTTTTAATATGATTCTAAGCGTGAATGGACCACTCGGCCACATCAATAAAACTGGGAAGTTTTTCATAAAAAATGCAAAAAATCAGCACGCATCCGCTTCTTGAACATCTCGCTTCATGTTAACAATGCTTCTTTATTTTGTAGCAGTTTGTCGAAGCACCACACCTCCCTCAGAGTGCACACCGCCCTTGCAGCAGTACTCTGTCTCACTCCTACATTCCCCGCTACTGCGCTTCATGTTTTGGACAGCAGGATACAAACAATGCATGTTTATTTTAGCAAACCGCACTAAAATAAGCAAGCATTGATAGCGCTGTGCTGTCTAAAACATGAAGAGCGGTATACTCCAACACCGTGCTTCATGTTTTGTTCCTGGACACCCGCTTCATGTTTTGGACACCAGGGTGTTAACAATGCATGTTTATTTTAGCAAACTGCGCTAAAATAAGCAAGCATTGATAGAGCTGTGCTGTCTAAAACATGAAGCGTGATAAACTCCAAAACCGTGCTTCATACTTTGGACAGCACAGTGCTAACAATGCTTGTTTTTTTAGCAGACGTGCTGTCAGCTTCATGGTGTGTTTTAATTTTTTCCTTTCCATATTGGGCCAACCTCCACCCTCCCTTACTCCGTCCCTGCCTCCACAGCACCCATGGCGCTACCTCTCTCCCGGCCAGCCAGCAAGGTTTATGGGGTCTAGTTTGACGTCCCCCTCGGATTTGCACAGCGTAAACACAGTCAAACACTGCAAGTCTCACCACGCTCCGTCCCTGAGCCCCCAGAGTTCAGATTAGAACCCCAACATGATGAGAGAGTGACCGCTCCAAGCCTGAGGTTCAGCATCTACTACAAATCAAACCGGGCTGGATCGCTTCTGCTCAAAGATCCCCCTTTGACAGAAATGCCCGAAGTCCACATACACTTATGTAGCACACTTTTTATCACACTACAGCCCATGCTTTCTTTTTAAATAAATAAAATACATTTACTCTACCTTGTCTCTCACTAGAATCTTAAATATGAATTTGCCCATATCCCCTCTTTAGGTGGAGCAAACCTATATAAAAAAAAACAACTGAGGTTGTTCTGCATTTTTACAATATCCCTACTAAAATGGTGTTCAGACCAAGAGAATGTATATGGGCATTTTCTGCCCCACAAGTGATTTTCTTTTCAGATTTGACACCACCCAAATAAAGGGAGGCTGACAACTTACACTGACATCATATATTTGAAATGCTTGCCATCATTTGCTTCTATAAAAAGTGAGACTGTACGTTTCTTCTAATTTGATGGACAGCCTGCCACCATCTTTGTTTCTTCCCAGAGCAGGGGAATCCCGTTTAGTGCAAAATCCTCTGTTTAGATCAGGTATTCACACAGAATATGTAAAAGCACTTTAATGAGTGATGCTGCAGCTTAACGCACAGACCTGTGGAAGGCATTGAGCAATCATTGTTAACAGGGATATATTGTGCCATGGGTTTCAAACCGTGTTACCGAAAAGTATATGATGCCCAAATGGACTATGAAACATTCTGAGCCCCATGAGAGAACCGTGTGCATGCCCCTTCGTTCCTCAATCCGACCACATTCATGTCTGTACTGGTGCCGTGGAGTTAAACAGGAGGGTAGTGAACTGAAAAAGGGGGAAATAAAAGGCCAAAAAAGTATCAGGTCTCACTTTTCGCCCCTTTGCTGCCTCTTACCTCTTTACGCTGTTCTTTCTTTCATTGGGCTCCAAGTAGCAAACAATGTTGTATACGATATTGTATTGCAGTTGCATTAACACTTCAAACCCCGATGAGATGCTGAAGTGAGTATCACAACAAGGGGTGGTGAGGGACAGAGTCTCTGAATTAAGCAGAAAGCTCTCACCCAGTCAAGAGATCAGGGCTAGATCCAACACCGTTTTTTAGCTCACTGCACCATCCCAGTTTCAGAACCTGGCTGTATGCAAATTAGTCTGTTCCTGTCCCAGTGCATGATGGGAACAGGGCAAACCAAACTACAAAAGCCAATTCTTTCACTGGGAAGGAAACAAGCTCCCGGGGACCGGTTTCTGGCATTACAGCCGTCTTCGGCCCGGTTTGCTTGAATCCTGATGGTGCAATGAGCAAGGGTCTCACATCTGAGAATACCCTTCCACGCTTAGGGTGGACAAAAATATTTACAACAAGGGGTGGTGAGGGACAGAGTCTCTGAATTAAGCAGAAAGCTCTCACCCAGTCAAGAGATCAGGGCTAGATCCAACACCGTTTTTTAGCTCACTGCACCATCCCAGTTTCAGAACCTGGCTGTATGCAAATTAGTCTGTTCCTGTCCCAGTGCATGATGGGAACAGGGCAAACCAAACTACAAAAGCCAATTCTTTCACTGGGAAGGAAACAAGCTCCCGGGGACCGGTTTCTGGCATTACAGCCGTCTTCGGCCCGGTTTGCTTGAATCCTGATGGTGCAATGAGCAAGGGTCTCACATCTGAGAATACCCTTCCACGCTTAGGGTGGACAAAAATATTTACAACAAGGGGTGGTGAGGGACAGAGTCTCTGAATTAAGCAGAAAGCTCTCACCCAGTCAAGAGATCAGGGCTAGATCCAACACCGTTTTTTAGCTCACTGCACCATCCCAGTTTCAGAACCTGGCTGTATGCAAATTAGTCTGTTCCTGTCCCAGTGCATGATGGGAACAGGGCAAACCAAACTACAAAAGCCAATTCTTTCACTGGGAAGGAAACAAGCTCCCGGGGACCGGTTTCTGGCATTACAGCCGTCTTCGGCCCGGTTTGCTTGAATCCTGATGGTGCAATGAGCAAGGGTCTCACATCTGAGAATACCCTTCCACGCTTAGGGTGGACAAAAATATTTACAACAAGGGGTGGTGAGGGACAGAGTCTCTGAATTAAGCAGAAAGCTCTCACCCAGTCAAGAGATCAGGGCTAGATCCAACACCGTTTTTTAGCTCACTGCACCATCCCAGTTTCAGAACCTGGCTGTATGCAAATTAGTCTGTTCCTGTCCCAGTGCATGATGGGAACAGGGCAAACCAAACTACAAAAGCCAATTCTTTCACTGGGAAGGAAACAAGCTCCCGGGGACCGGTTTCTGGCATTACAGCCGTCTTCGGCCCGGTTTGCTTGAATCCTGATGGTGCAATGAGCAAGGGTCTCACATCTGAGAATACCCTTCCACGCTTAGGGTGGACAAAAATATTTACAACAAGGGGTGGTGAGGGACAGAGTCTCTGAATTAAGCAGAAAGCTCTCACCCAGTCAAGAGATCAGGGCTAGATCCAACACCGTTTTTTAGCTCACTGCACCATCCCAGTTTCAGAACCTGGCTGTATGCAAATTAGTCTGTTCCTGTCCCAGTGCATGATGGGAACAGGGCAAACCAAACTACAAAAGCCAATTCTTTCACTGGGAAGGAAACAAGCTCCCGGGGACCGGTTTCTGGCATTACAGCCGTCTTCGGCCCGGTTTGCTTGAATCCTGATGGTGCAATGAGCAAGGGTCTCACATCTGAGAATACCCTTCCACGCTTAGGGTGGACAAAAATATTTACAACAAGGGGTGGTGAGGGACAGAGTCTCTGAATTAAGCAGAAAGCTCTCACCCAGTCAAGAGATCAGGGCTAGATCCAACACCGTTTTTTAGCTCACTGCACCATCCCAGTTTCAGAACCTGGCTGTATTCAAATTAGTCTGTTCCTGTCCCAGTGCATGATGGGAACAGGGCAAACCAAACTACAAAAGCCAATTCTTTCACTGGGAAGGAAACAAGCTCCCGGGGACCGGTTTCTGGCATTACAGCCGTCTTCGGCCCGGTTTGCTTGAATCCTGATGGTGCAATGAGCAAGGGTCTCACATCTGAGAATACCCTTCCACGCTTAGGGTGGACAAAAATATTTACAACAAGGGGTGGTGAGGGACAGAGTCTCTGAATTAAGCAGAAAGCTCTCACCCAGTCAAGAGATCAGGGCTAGATCCAACACCGTTTTTTAGCTCACTGCACCATCCCAGTTTCAGAACCTGGCTGTATGCAAATTAGTCTGTTCCTGTCCCAGTGCATGATGGGAACAGGGCAAACCAAACTACAAAAGCCAATTCTTTCACTGGGAAGGAAACAAGCTCCCGGGGACCGGTTTCTGGCATTACAGCCGTCTTCGGCCCGGTTTGCTTGAATCCTGATGGTGCAATGAGCAAGGGTCTCACATCTGAGAATACCCTTCCACGCTTAGGGTGGACAAACATATTTACAACAAGGGGTGGTGAGGGACAGAGTCTCTGAATTAAGCAGAAAGCTCTCACCCAGTCAAGAGATCAGGGCTAGATCCAACACCGTTTTGTAGCTCACTGCACCATCCCAGTTTCAGAACCTGGCTGTATGCAAATTAGTCTGTTCCTGTCCCAGTGCATGATGGGAACAGGGCAAACCAAACTACAAAAGCCAATTCTTTCATCACCACCCCCTTTTGTAAATCGATTTTGGCCACTATAGGTGTGGCAGGGTATACTCAGACATGAGTCCCTTTCTCACTGCTCCATCAGGATTCAAGCAAGCCGGGCCGAAGAGGCTGAAATGCCAGAAACCGGTCCCCGGTAGCTTGTCTCCTTTCTAGTAAAGAATTGGCTTGGTAGTTTTGTCTGCCCTGTTCCCATGATGCACTGGGCCAGGGACAGACTGATTTGCATATAGCCAGGTTCTGAGCTGGGATGGGGCAGTGAGATAAATAACGGTGATGGATCAAGCCCTGATCTTTGGACTGGGTAAGAGTGGTCTGCTCAATTCAGACACTCTGTTCATCACCACCCCCTTTTGTAAATCGATTTTGGCCACTATAGGTGTGGCAGGGTATACTCAGACATGAGTCCCTTTCTCACTGCTCCATCAGGATTCAAGCAAGCCGGGCCGAAGAGGCTGAAATGCCAGAAACCGGTCCCCGGTAGCTTGTCTCCTTTCTGGTAAAGAATTGGCTTGGTAGTTTAGTCTGCCCTGTTCCCATGATGCACTGGGCCAGGGACAGACTGATTTGCATATAGCCAGGTTCTGAGCTGGGATGGGGCAGTGAGATAAATAACTGTGATGGATCAAGCCCTGATCTTTGGACTGGGTAAGAGTGGTCTGCTCAATTCAGACACTCTGTTCATCACCACCCCCTTTTGTAAATCGATTTTGGCCACTATAGGTGTGGCAGGGTATACTCAGACATGAGTCCCTTTCTCACTGCTCCATCAGGATTCAAGCAAGCCGGGCCGAAGAGGCTGAAATGCCAGAAACCGGTCCCCGGTAGCTTGTCTCCTTTCTGGTAAAGAATTGGCTTGGTAGTTTAGCCTGCCCTGTTCCCATGATGCACTGGGCCAGGGACAGACTGATTTGCATATAGCCAGGTTCTGAGCTGGGATGGGGCAGTGAGATAAATAACGGTGATGGATCAAGCCCTGATCTTTGGACTGGGTAAGAGTGGTCTGCTCAATTCAGACACTCTGTTCATCACCACCCCCTTTTGTAAATCGAAGTGAGTATCAAGCAGATAGGTGGAAGTGTCAATCTGCCATGTGATCTGCGTGAGCAGTGTTTGATGGGTCTGAGGACCAGTGTGATTCCCTTTTTGTGGTTTTGGTGCAGCGTCTTGGTGTGTAATTGGGTGTTTTGTAAACTGCTGTTGTATTGGGAACTCTGCAGCTGTGTACAATATATTGCATTTGGGGTGCTGCATTAATTACAACAATATGTTATGCTATGAGGTTTTGTTAGTACACACATTTCAGAAGCGCAGTCACAATGCTTCGGTGCTTTAAATGGGCAGGTACTGAGCGCTTGAACTGCTTCAATTTGAACAAGCATTGGCATAGCCAATAGGTCTTGTCTTTGGGACCTTATGAGAATTTTGTTATGCAGCACAATATCGTTGGAACCACAGCATCAACTGTTGCATGACTAAACACTTATAAGGTCCCAAAAGCGAGACCTATTGGCTATGCTAATGCTTGATTCTTAAAAGGCTTCAGGCAAACACACACTTGCTCTTAAGCTAGGCTGGCAGTGGTTACTTTGCTCACTAGAACATGTTACATTTATCTAAGACACACTATAAATTTCCCTACATCAGCTCCACACAGAGTACAACCTAATCCGAAATTAATGTAATCATTATTTGTCACATTTCAAACCTACTAATTGTATATATGGACATAGCTATTTGAATGTACTCCTACTACTGTCTTGCATGCAATGTTTTATGGGTAGGGTGGATTTACTACATGTTCTGCAGGGTGCAGTACCATATGTGACCAAAAGAGGTCCGCGGTGCTGTTGCCTTGCTCACTAGGGACCTCTAGGAGCAGCTTGCGGTACTGCACAGAGACATACAATGTCCAAGGGACAAAATTCCACTGAGATCTACATGTCCTGTAAAATCCACTTGTCTCACCTACTCCTGTCCCACATCAAACATAAGGGCTCCGGCTGACAGAGAAACATTAATATATTGTTGCTTTATTAAAATCAGTATACCATTAAATGCTGTGCAATAATAATGCTAAAGGAAAACTTGACAAGCGATATTATCCCTTTTATCCAAACATATAGAAATTGAAAAGAAATACAACAATAAACGATTATGCATGGCAAGATGCTCTAAAACCCATATTAGCAATACTTCAACAGTTATGAGAGATGTTGCCTTTTATGTCTGCACACATGCTTTGTGCCTCCTGTTGTTTAAGCCAGAGATCAATAGCAGCAGTCCACTTCAAACAGAATTTACAACAGCGTTGGAAGGAGATCGGAACTGAAAGCTGCATTATATGCCATGGGCTCACTTCAAATGTGTCCTACGGTCACATCTGGCCACACCTGTACTAAAGGAAACTGCACTGAAACTACTCAAATGAAAAGGTCATGGCTAAAGCCAGAACTAAAAGTGATGACGCAATCACATATCACACCAGTTACACATGCATGCTTGATGATCATGTACATTTATCAGAAAACTGCACGAGCAGAATTACTTCAGTGCCATTCATTTTTTTATTTACTGCCTGATCAGAGGGATCTTGCTTTTCTGACCTATTGGTTTTGCCAGTGCTTTTTGCCCATGCTGTGCATTATTAGCAAAAAGCTTTTGGCTAATGCTGTGTAGCATTGTGAATATAAGAGGAAAAACAAACAGCCATGATGACTGGACCATTTCCTAGGCTCACAGATTTATGAGGATGTGTGCAAGTGCGGGCCTCATCATAAATGCATGCGCCTATGGAATAAAGGGGGCACATGTTTTTGAAAATATTTATTTACTGATCAAAAATGGACCCCCTTTGGCTTGCCTACAGACACAGAAGCCTGTTTTATGCCCTGCCACCGAGCTGGAATCTCACAGATTATGTCTGTCAAAAATGTATAATTAGAAAACAGAACCCTCATGCTCGATTTGCCCACGCCATCAGTCTTGACATTCTATGATGTACCACACTGAGTGCGTGCCATTAGTGAACTAAGAGGCAAGACAGTTGTCATGTGAACACTGTATGTGGACAGAATATTATAGAACATTGTAGTCTAGTAATTAAAAAACAACAGGTTTTTGTACGGCTGGTATTCTGAACGCATGCATTTGAAAGTGCTTCCATTCTCGATTATGAAGATAAAGTTTTGATGAAATAAATATTTGCCTAAGATCACACAAAATAAGCATGGAAGACATTTTTTATCTAGCCAGATTCTCTTTCACAAAGAGTACTTAAATAGTTCCAGGCCGTCATGAAGAATTCTGCAACATGACACAAATAGCAGAATTTGATATTATTAGTACATTGAGGCGGCTACTGTGTTCTATGGAAAACAACGTTCACTTTCCGAAATAAATATATTTTTCACCCACATTCAGATATGGGCTTGAAGTCCTGCCACGGCGTTTTAGGTCTTAACAAACAATAAGAATGGTGCTATTTACGCGTCGTGCCTCTGTTCCAGACTGACAAGACCCTCCTCAAGACCATCATTATAGTGAGTCCCGCAAATGCAATGCCACCTTTGGGCCTCCCTCTATGGTACCTCCTTACCCATTATCCAGTAATGCCAGTGTCCTTTAACAATTTTTAGCAAGCCTGGCAGCTCAAGAATGATAAATTGCCGTACTGACACGGAGGCACCGCCGCAGCTTAACAAAATGCGTACAATGATCCAAATTAAGCTTGAAAAATAGAAGGCACTGGTCAATTGATTATTTACTCGCACAAATGGGAAAAATATCACCCATTTGTGAGGGAAAATGCCATATCATGCATATCTGTCACACGTCTGGTGTGAAAGGGAGTTTGAATCTGCTCTGCCCATCAATGTAAACGCTGTAGGCACTACTCCAATAGCAGTGATGAGGTCGATGGGAGCCCGCGCTTCCTGCAGCCACAAGGGTATCTCAGTACACACGGTCCGTCACAGCAGGCACAGCAGTTCTATTCTATTCGGAACGATCTGCTCGAAAAAATAACCCTTTTGAACACTAGCAATGCTTAAAAAAAATATATTTTAATCACTGTATTGAGAAGTTTACGTACAAGAGGTGAGATTTGCAGAGACACTGTCCATGATTCTCAGAAATTCCATAGAAGCAAAGGCCCTTACACCTGAAAATGGACATTACCAGAGATGAAAGGCTTTAAAAAATGAAAGCATTTCCAACCCCCTAAAAAGTCCATGCAAAGGATGGGAAAGTTAAAACCTCTCCCCTTCCAGTGACACAATAGCGACTTTCACACTTCACAAATAAATGCTTTTCCACCTTATTGAGAACACCCCTCACACTGCTGCATCCAGTCAGGAGAAATGGTATCTCTGTAGGGCAGGCGCGCGGTGCAACGCCCATGGGATCAAAGAGCTTCAGACCCCACTCCGTCCCCCCTCCCCCTCCCCCTCTTGTGTGGCAGCCCGGGCTGAGACAGCTTTCTCAGCGCGCACACAGCCACAACCGAGTACTTCACAGGTCTTTTAAAGACCATTCACTTGTTAACCAAGTTTTTCTTAATTGTGATTTCACCCCTTCTTAGCGCTGCATCACCACTCTCTGCCTATGGCTAGTAGATTAGCCCCCCCCCCCCCCCGAAATGTGCCTCCTTCTAGTTGTTCCTCTGCTGTCTGCCTTATTGCGTTTAACAATCCACTATGCAAATGTTCAAGTGTTTTATTTATTTTTTTAAATTTCTAAAGCGCACAACTGCCTTACGGCGTCTCGGCGCTAATATTTGCATATTGCAGATTGCGAGGGTTATAAGATGTTACTGGTTAAAGAGCCAGGTTTTAAGATGTTTTCGAAAGGAAAACAACGAAGTGTGTTCCTTAATCTGAGAGGGAACCTGGTTCCATAATTTGGATGCAGCCACTACAAAACGTCTGTCTCCCCATGTCACCTTTTTTGTTGGGGGGATTTGGAGCTGTTGGGCCGTAGATGACCGCAGTGTTCGGCTAGGTTTGTAGATTTTAAAAGCGTTTTTAAAAAAGTCAGGCCCATTATTTTTCAGCGCCTTGTAAGTGATACACATGGCCTTAAACTTTATCCTGCTTCTTATAGGTAGCCAGTGAAGCTCTCGAATTGTGGGAGAGATAGAGGCATATTTTGGAATCCCCATGAGGATCCTTGCAGCGGCATTTTGGACAAGCTGTAGCTTGCTCACCACTTGTTCCTGTGCATTGAGCAGAAGGCCATTGCAGTAGTCCACCTTGGATAGTACCAAGGAGGACATTAAGGTTTTGCCAGCAGTAGGAGGAAGAAAAGGGAGCAGTTTCTTCACCATTCTCAAAGTGTAAAAAGAGGCCGAAACCACGGCATTGGCGTGACTAAGGAATGTGAGCTTGCTGTCAAAAAGCACGCCCAAGTTTTTCACCTTGGCTACTGGCAGTGGAGGTATACCCAGTTCCGAAGGCCACCAGACTGGAGACCAAGACGGAGTTAGTTCGCCAAAAACCAGTACCAGCCAAAGTGCGCTATACAAATACGGTTTTACATTTTTAAAATATTTTACAAGTACCTAACCCTCGGTGCACAGTGAAGTCATGGTACCCCTCTGTATATCGGTGAAAATCGGCTGTATACAAACACCAACTTTCCGGTTCGATTGTTTTATCCTCATTGTGGCGCCCTCATCCTCGAGTCTGAAGTGAAGTTCCCAGACTGAATTCCTTCTTCCTCAAAGGAAGTACTGGAGCGGATACTGCACGCAAATGGGTTATCAACTTCCATGTGTTCGAGGCATGTGGGCTGCTGAATTCATATCTGTGCATAGATCGCCGCCTAGTGTTGGGTCCGGATGATTGCACATTGTTGTCCTGGAAGAGTCTTCGAAGTATCACGAGATAGGTGGCTCCTCCCCTGGACTACAGTGCGCATGGGCATCGCCTCCATCCCCAGATTGTTTTTTTCCGCCATTGGGTTTGGATGTGTTTCGGTTCCCTCTGTCGGGACCGATAGTAGTTTACGTTTCTACTTGAGACCAAAAGGTCTTTAGGCTGGGCGTCGGTATTGTTTTCGTTCGGGTTTGTCTTCCTTCTCAGCTCCGAACGCTTCCTGCCCCTCCGCGTGCTCTCTGCGCGGACGGGCCTACTCGACGCTCCAAGTTCCTGAACATGGAACGGACTCCGTTCAAAAGGTGCCCGGTGTGCACCTCCAAGTTTTCACACCTCGACGTGCACCCTGTGTGCAACAAGTGTTTATCACCGGACCATGACGAGGCCAGGTGTATGGCCTGCTCAAAGTGCCGGTGCAAGAAGACCCTAAAGCATCGTTGGGCCGCTCGACTCCAGGCCCAGTTGTCGGCACCCCCTGCGCCCCCGCCGGACAACATCTTTGAAGAATTTGAAGAAGACGAAAATGTCTTTCAGGTTTCGGACTCTAGACCTGCGTCGGAGAGAGAGGACTACGACGCAGAAGATGAGGAGTTTGATGAAGCCGGGGATGAGGTAGGGGACGACGATGGGGCCATTGCCACCGTGGGGGATAGCTCGGAGGAAGAGCACCCCCAAACTGACTCAGGGGTCAATCCCCAACATACGGCCCAGGTCGAGGGATCGCCTTCGGGCCTTACCCAAGACCTTGCTTATAGTCCTACTGCCCCGCCTCTCGGCCCGGCCACGGACATTTCTGAGGCGCCACTCCCGTTGAAGAAAACGAAAGTGAAGCCATCGGGATCCACACCATCGGTTTCGAAACCGAAAGTGAAAGCTCCACTGGTGGGACAGAAGGCTCTGGAGGCGTCAACACCTAAGAAAGTCAAAATGGCCGACTTGAAGAGCCACGCCAAAATGGCCGACCCCAAGGCCTCGGGGTCGACGCCGAAGACAAAGGCGGCCGACGCGGCTGCGTCGGCGCCGAAGATGGTCGAGGTCGACGACCCGAAAAAGGCTCCAAAGAAGCGTCAAAGCGATTCCAAAGCTCCGGCTGTGCCGGCTCCGACCGTCGGGGCCAAGGATGGCAAGGTGTCGGCTCCGAAGACGCTGCCCCCGGCAGACTCGACTCCCGGCTCGGGGAAATCGCTCGAGACAGTCAAGCCCTCTCCAACCTTGACGAAGAAGGTCGCTGAATTCCTGCAACGGATTCGGAACGCTGCGGTTCCCGAACCGGAGGGAGTGAAGCCGAAGACCGCATCGAAGCCGGCGAAGGTGCAAACGCCTATTCGCTACACCCTGCCGCCAAAGTCGACGCCGAAAGCCTTCGCTCCGAAGCAGGGGGCGGACGTGCCCTCGAAGGAGATGTCGACGCCCAAAGCGTCGTTGGTGGTGTCGAAGCCTCGGCTCCAGCCACTCGCAGATGAAGAGCGCCGAGAGGTCATCATCGACGCCAATACTGGGAAATTGTCCCTCCTCAAACGGAAAATCACCACGGAACCGGTGCTAGAACATTTTCGGATTCCTCTTAAGAACAAGAAGGACTCGACGGGCGCTTCGGCCCCTATGGAGCCTTCGTCTCCCAAACAAGTGGAACGTTCTCCTACGCGTTCTAACGCGGGGGAAGGTGACGATGAGGAGGAGGTCGAGTACAACTATCCGGCGTACTCGGATCCGGAGGAGGAACATGAACCTTGGTCGGCCGGAGCCGACCCAGATGACCCGCAATCGGGTCAGGAACCGCAGCTCTTTGCGGCAAAGACCTCACCGACGGAGGACTCTGCGGCCTTCAACGCCTTGATTGAGAGGGCCGCAGCCAACCATGATGTAGAGCTCCACTCAGATCCTGTGGATGTGGATTTTTTGTTTGACACTTTCTCAGTGGCCGAGAAGTCAGTCAAGACATTGCCAATGCTCAAAGGGGTGCTAAAGCACGCGCCGGAGGTCTTCAAGGAGCCCACTCGAGCGCGTGTCATCAATCCTCGCATTGATAAAAAGTATAAGGCAGCGCCCTCGGATCCAACATACATCAAGGGACACTTGCCATTGGACTCTTTGGTCGTATCCAACGCTCGGAAGAGGGCGAATTCACAGACAACTGGTGACGCTCCTCCCCCAGACAAAGAGTCGAAAATATTCGAGGCCTCAGGAAAAAGGATTGCTGCGCAGGCAGCTAACATCTGGCGTATTTCAAACACGCAGGCCCTACTTGCACGCTACGATAGGGCTCACTATGACACCCTAGAAACACTGTTGCAGCACTTACCTGACCAGTACAAGGAGGCTGGGGAGATGTTAATTCAGGAGGGCAAGCTAATCACTAACGCTTCCATCAAATGTGCGCTAGATGTGGCTGACACTGCCTCCAGGGCGATCAACACTAGTGTGTTGCTGAGAAGGCATGCATGGCTTCGAATCTCAGGCTTTAAACCTGATATCCAAACAACCATACTCAACCAAACAGTTAATCCTGACCACCTGTTTGGCCCCGAGGTGGATGCGACACTGGAAAAAATGAAAAAAGACACAGACACTGCTAAGTCTATGGGGACCCTCCAATCTCAGCAGTTTCGGGGTGGTTCCTTTCGCCGCTCCAATTCCAGAGGCACCTCCAGGGGTCAAGCATCGCAATCCACACAGTACTATAAAGGCAATACCCAGACCTCATACACCAACAAGGGTAGAGGTGGCTACAGAGGCAACAACGTCAAGGGCAGGGGACGTGGAAACAATAGCTCCAGGTCCACCACCGCCAACAAGCAGTGACGTCTTGTCACTGCCCCCCGACCACACAACACCGGTCGGGGGAAGACTCCAGCAGTTCCTGCCCGCGTGGAAATCCATCACCACGGACAGGTGGGTGAGATCTCTTATCCAGTACGGTTACTGTCTGGAACTTACTTCCACTCCACCAAACATACCTCCAAGAAGCCGTCCTATGTCCGGCGAGCACTTGCACTTGTTGCAGCAGGAGGTCACAGTCATGCTGCAAAAAGGGGCAATAGAGCTCGTTCCACTACAAGAAAGGGGAACAGGGGTTTACTCCCTGTATTTTCTAATCCCCAAAAAGGACGGATCCCTCAGGCCCATCCTGGACCTCAGGCCCCTCAACTGGTATATTCTCTCGGAGCACTTCCATATGCTCAAGTTACAGCAGGTACTCCCTCTGCTTCAACAGGGGGACTTCCTGGCCACACTGGACTTAAAGGATGCATACTTTCATATCCCCCTGCATCCTTCCCACAGGAAGTATCTCAGATTCACAATCCTAGACCAGCACTACCAGTTCAGGGTTCTGCCGTTAGGGGTCACCACAGCGCCAAGAGTCTTTACGAAGTGCCTGGCGACTGTGGCAGCGCATCTGCGACGCCAAAACGTCCACGTCTATCCTTATCTGGACGACTGGCTCATTCAGGCAAGAACAGCACAGCAGTGCGCAGACCACGTGTCACGCACTATTCATCTCCTGCACGATCTGGGATTCTCGCTGAACTATCCAAAATCCCATCTCCAGCCCGCCCATGTACGGCAGTATCTGGGCGCGACGATAAACACACTGGCAGCCACTGCGCAGCCAAACTCAGTGAGAATCGCCAGCATCCAAACGCTGATCCAACGATTCAGACCTCAGCACTCGCTTCCAGCGAAGGTGTTTATGCAGTTGATAGGCATGATGGCCTCCTGCATCTCCACCGTCCCGCACGCGAGACTACATATGCGTCCGCTTCAGGAGTGCTTGGCACGTCAGTGGACTCAGGCTCATGGGCAACTAACAGACCTAGTTTTGGTGAGCGGTCGGGCGTACAACTCTCTGCATTGGTGGAATCCACAAAACCTTTGCAAGGGCCGACCGTTCCAGGAGCCTGTGCCACAGATTATACTGACAACGGACGCTTCTCTCCAGGGATGGGGAGCGCATGTACTCCATTACACGGTGCAGGGACTATGGACACTACAGCAGAGGAAGATGCACATCAACGTTCTGGAACTGATGGCAATCTTCATGGCTTTAAAGGCATTCAAAGTACATCTGTCCAACAAGGTCGTGTTGATCCGGACGGACAACATGACGGCCATGTACTACATCCAGAAGCAGGGAGGAACACACTCTCCGCAGCTGTCTCATCTGGCTCAGAGCATGTGGAAGTGGGCCATTCAGAGGAACATCTTCCTCATGGCGGAGCATCTCCCGGGCAAAGACAACCAGATGGCGGACCTGCTCAGCAGGCACAGCCACCAAATGCACGAGTGGGAGATACACCCATCAGTACTCCAACCGTACTTCCAAAGGTGGGGTCATCCAGAGATAGACCTGTTCGCCACAAAGGAGAACGCAAAATGCCAAAGCTTCGCCGCCAGGTTCCCACACCCGCAATCGCAGGGCAATGCGATGTGGATGAACTGGTCAGGCAGATTTGCGTACGCTTTTCCCCCAGCACCTCTGATACCGCTGGTGGCACGCAAACTCAGGCAGCACTTGATGACTCTCATCCTGGTTGCTCCAACGTGGGCTCGCCAACCATGGTACACCACATTTCTGGAACTCTCCGTGGTACCGCATCGAAGGCTTCATCTCACCCCCAGCCTTCTGACGCAGAGCCATGGCGACATTCAGCACCCAGATCCGCAACAGCTCAACCTGGCGATCTGGCTCCTGAAGTCCTAGAGTTTGGCTACCTCAATCTTCCCCCCGATTGTATGGACATCATTCGGGAGGCAAGGAAGCCCACTACTCGAGCTTGTTACGCAGCCAAGTGGAAGCGTTTTGTCATGTACTGTGTAAACCACGATATTGACCCACTGGACGCTTCCATTCAGAACATTATTTGCTACCTGTTCCACCTGTACCAATGCAATTTGGCGTACTCTTCCATCCGCATTCATTTGTCTGCGATGGCAGCATACCTTCAGAATAGGCAACACCTATCCCTTTTTAAGGTCCCTGCTATCAAGGCTTTTCTGGAAGGACTCAAGAGGGTCATTCCACCGCGGACACCACCAGCTCCAGAATGGAACCTCAATGTGGTTCTTACAAGGCTGATGGGTCCTCCCTTTGAGCCACTGCACTTTCGTGAGCTTCAGTTTCTGACTTGGAAGGTTGCTTTCTTAGTAGCAATGACATCGCTACGGAGGGTTAGTGAATTGCAGGCGCTCACCATCCAGGAACCTTTCTTCCAAGTACACGCTAACAGGGTGGTGCTCCGCACTAACCCTAAATTCTTACCCAAGGTTGTATCTCAATTGTGGGACACCCCCGCGCCGCACGGCCACCAGCTGCTGCGTGTGCCCCTGCCTGCCCTCTGCCTCGCTGCTGCCTCGTTTGCCGGCTGCCGCCGCTGCGAGTGTTTTTCCCTGTTTTGACTGTTTTTTGTGATTGCTTTTTTAAACTGTGTGTAACTCTCTTTTTTCCCCGCTTTTGACGTTATTTTGTGCCTGTTTTGCATTTCTTTCCGTGTTTGCTCTCCTTCCTTGTTGTCCGCCTACCGCGTCGCCCCCCGCCCTCCCTTCCCGCCACCGCCGCTTGTCCCCGCCCCTTTTGTCTTCTGTAACCCTCCCCGCTCCCGCCTCCCAGCTGCCCCGCCCACTCGCGCACTTGGCCTTAAATGGCGACCGTGCGACGCAGGTGAGTGTGACCCACTTGTGGGACACCCCCGCGCCGCACGGCCACCAGCTGCTGCGTGTGCCCCTGCCTGCCCTCTGCCTCGCTGCTGCCTCGTTTGCCGGCTGCCGCCGCTGCAAGTGTTTTTCCCTGTTTTGACTGTTTTTTGTGCTTGCTTTTTTAAACTGTGTGTAACTCTCTTTTTTCCCCGCTTTTGACGTTATTTTGTGCCTGTTTTGCATTTCTTTCCGTGTTTGCTCTCCTTCCTTGTTGTCCGCCTACCGCGTCGCCCCCCGCCCTCCCTTCCCGCCACCGCCGCTTGTCCCCGCCCCTTTTGTCTTCTGTAACCCTCCCCGCTCCCGCCTCCCAGCTGCCCCGCCCACCCGCGCACTTCGCCTTAAATGGCGACCGTGCGAACGCGCAGCGGTCACGCGCAGCCGGTGCGCCGATTGTGCGCCGAAGGCGCGCCAAAGGTAAGCCCGTCTGCGCCCGTCCGCGACCGGATCGCGACCAGCGCCAGGACCCCTGGCCCCCGAAGAGCCCGACCGACCCGCCTGACGTACTCCGCCGCCACCCTCACCGCACTCAACACCGGCCGACTCCCAGAATGCCACCAAGCCACTCCAAGACTTACCCACGGCCCGTTCAGCTGCCACGCCTGCAAGTTCTCCTGCATCCGGACCAGCCCCGCACCAGCACCCGCCAAGGCGAACTCCAGCAGCACCCACCTCAAGTGCATCCTGCTCAACACCCGCTCCGTCCACAGACACGCCATCGAACTCTGGAACCTTCTAGATGCCACAGCCCCTGACGTTGCCTTCCTCACGGAGACCTGGATGAACGCCTCTTCAGCTCCCGACATCGCCATCGCCATCCCAGAGGGCTACAAGATCGTCCGGAGGGACCGAAACGCCAACCAGATGGGAGGAGGCATCGCCATCATCCACAGGAACACCATCCGTCTCACGACCAGCACCGACAACACCCTGACCAGCGCCGAACACCTGCATTTCCAGATCCACACCAACCCGAACACCACCCTCAGAGGCACCCTGATCTACCGACCCCCTGGACCACGCACGCAATTCAGCGAGGACATCGCCGACTTCATCAGCCCGCATGCCCTCCCCTCCGCTGACTACATCCTCCTGGGAGACCTCAACTTCCATCTGGAGAACAACAACGACCACAACACCAGCACCCTGCTCGACAACCTCGCCAACCTGGGACTCAAGCAACTGGTGTCCACCCCCACCCACCTCGCCGGACACACACTCGACGCCGTCTTCTCATCCAGCACAGACATCGACTTCAGCCACGCCACAGAGCTTCAATGGACGGACCACAGCTGCGTCCACTTCACCTTCAAGAGAACGACGACCCACCAACACCAGCAACACACCGCCCGCAGAAGCTGGAACAAGATCACAGCAGACCAGCTCGCCACCTCCCTGAGCCAACACCCTCCTGCCAGCTCAGCGAACCCCAGCCAGGCCGCCGATAACATCACGAAGTGGATCAGCAACTGCGCGGACGAACTCGCCCCGCTGAGGACCCCGCCTAGCAGACCCGGCAGCAAGAAGGCCCCATGGTTCACCGACGAACTCAAGAGCTCCAAGAAGAACTGCCGAGCCCTCGAGAAAGTCTGGAAAAGGGAACCGACACCGGACAACAGGACCTCCTACAAACTTGCCACCCGGAAACACCACCAGCTGATCCGCGCCGCCAAGAGAACAGCATTCAAGGACCGGTTGGACAACAACGCACACAACAGCAAGGAACTCTTCAACATCGTGAAAGAGCTTTCCAACCCCAGCGCAGGAAACAACGACATCACCCCATCGCAAGACCTCTGCAACTCCCTCGCCTCATACTTCCACAACAAGATCACGGACATACACAGCAGTTTCAACAACCAACCAACGCACACCACGACCGACCAGCCACCCCCCCCCCACCACCACCCTCCACGCCTGGACCCCGATCAGCACCGAAGACACCATCCGCACGATGAACTCCATCCACTCCGGATCACCAACCGACCCCTGCCCTCACCACGTCTTCAACAAGGCCGACGCTGTCATCGCACCCCACCTGCGAGACATCATCAACACATCCTTCGACACCGCCATCTTCCCCGAAAGCTGGAAACCCGCCGAACTCAGCGCTCTACTCAAGAAACCAACAGCGGACCCCACCGACCTCAAGAATTACCGCCCCATCTCGCTTCTCCCGTTTCCAGCCAAAGTCATCGAGAAGACCGTCAACAAGCAGATGGCCGCCTTCCTCGAGACGAACGGATCCCTCGACCCCTCACAGTCCGGCTTCCGAGCCAAACACAGCACCGAGACCGCCCTCATCGCCGCCACCGATGACATCCGAGCCCTGATGGACAATGGAGAAACAGCGGCCCTCATCCTCCTAGACCTCTCCGCGGCATTCGACACGGTCTGCCACCGCACCCTAATACAGCGCCTCAGCAACATCGGAATCCAGGACAAGGCGCTGGAATGGATCATCTCCTTCCTCGACGGAAGAACACAGCGAGTCCGCCTACCACCGTACAAGTCAGAGGCCTCCGAAGTCATCTGCGGCGTCCCCCAAGGATCATCCCTGAGCCCCACCCTCTTCAACGTCTACATGAGCCCCCTCGCGGCCATCGTACGCAAACACCACCTCAGCATCATCTCCTACGCCGACGACACCCAGCTGATCCTCTCCCTGACCAACGACCCCGCCGCCGCCAGAGCCAACCTGCACGAAGGGATGAGAGAGGTAGCCGAGTGGATGACGACCAGCCGCCTGAAACTGAACTCGGACAAGACGGAGGTCCTCATCCTGGGCTCCTCACCCTCCGCCTGGGACGACTCCTGGTGGCCTCCCGCCCTGGGCACCGCACCCAAACCGACAGACCATGCACGAAACCTGGGCTTCATCCTGGACTCCTCCCTCTCCATGACCAGGCAAGTCAACAGCGTCTCCTCGGCGTGCTTCAACATCCTACGCATGCTACGGAAGATCTTCTGGTGGATCCCCACAGAGACCAGGAAGACCGTCACCCAGGCCCTCGTCACCAGCCGACTGGACTACGGCAACGCCCTCTACGCCGGGACCACCGCCAAGCTCCAGAAGAGACTCCAGCGGATCCAAAACGCCTCAGCCAGACTCATCCTCGACATCCCACGATCCAGCCACATCTCCGGACATCTGAGAGACCTTCACTGGCTCCCCATCAACAAGAGAATCACCTTCCGCCTCCTCACCCACGCACACAAAGCCCTACACGACCAAGGCCCGAGCTACCTCAACAGCCGAGTCAACTTCTACGCTCCCAAACGCCACCTCCGATCAGCCAACCACGCCCTCGCCGCCGTCCCCCGCATCCGAAGAGCGACTACAGGAGGAAGGTCCTTCTCCTACCTGGCCGCCAAGACCTGGAACTCCCTCCCGTCCGACCTGCGCCTGACCCAAGACCACCTCTCCTTCAGGAAGAAGCTGAAGACCTGGCTGTTCGAGCAGTAGCGGCACCCCCCCCCCCCCAAGCGCCTTGAGACCCTACGGGTATGTAGCGCGCTTTACAAGTGTCACTGATTGATTGAATTCCACATGAACCAAACAATTGAGTTACCAGTGTTTTTTCAAAACCCAGAGTCACTGGCGGAGCGGATGCTCCACACCCTTGATGTTAAAAGAGCCTTGATGTACTACGTCGACAGGACTAAAGATTTTCGTAAGACCAAGCAACTCTTTGTTGCTTTTGCCTCACACCACAAGGGAAATGCTATCTCCAAAGCTGGGATCGCTAGGTGGATAGTGAAATGCATTCAGATCTGTTACGCTAAAGCTAAACGCACTCTCACAATTCCACCAAGAGCCCACTCCACCAGAAAGATGGGGGCCTCTATGGCTTTCCTAGGTAACATTCCCTTAGAAGATATTTGTAGAGCAGCTACATGGTCTACCACACATACTTTCACTAAGCATTACTGTGTAGATGTGCACTCTAAACAGCAGGCAGCTGTTGGCCAGGCTGTTCTCAAAACGCTTTTTCAAACGGCTGCAGCTGGCACGGGCGGCCGCCGCTAATGGAGGGACTGCTATGTATTCTATGCACAGATATGAATTCAGCAGCCCACATGCCTCGAACTGCAAATGCTACTTACCAGTATGCATCTGTTCTTGGCATGTAGGGCTGCTGACATTCATATCGCCCGCCCTCCTCCCCGGCGCCTGTAGCAGCTGCAGTATTTTCTTTACACATATTTTCATACTCTTAGCATAGGGCATCACTCACATATTTCACTCCATCTCTGCCAATGGCTAAAAACAATCTGGGGATGGAGGCGATGCCCATGCGCACTGTAGTCCAGGGGAGGAGCCACCTATCTCGTGATACTTCGAAGACTCTTCCAGGACAACAATGTGCAATCATCCGGACCCAACACTAGGCGGCGATCTATACACAGATATGAATGTCAGCAGCCCTACATGCCAAGAACAGATGCATACTGGTAAGTAGCATTTGCAATTCATTGCGTTCCGTGCACAATCTGTAGAATGCATCAAAAGGATCGCGGCCTCTGAAAACATAGCATGAGGATCGCAGTGGAAAGTGTGAATGACGGGCCATTGGGTCCACTGAGCCTGCCACCCACGCCCTTCATAATTATCTTCACTGTACTTGTCAAAGAAAGTACTCTCGTTTTTTTATGGTCACTAACCACATCTGAGCCTTCGCAATCGCCATGAAGCTGTCCTCAGAGCCTGGCTCCTTGTTTTTGTCAGAGTGGTGGCGCAGCGCGCCTGCTAGCGATACGTTTTTTGACGTGCTCTTCTGAGGCGCCATAGCAGGCCAGGCCTAGGCTTTTGAACTAATTAATCTTTTTACCGATGGTTGCTAAAAGAAATCGCACCTGTCACAATATCACGCAATCAAGTACAGAACAGTTTAATGCGAGCAGCCAACCTCACACTTTCAAATACTAGCAATGCTGTAGCAGACAAAACTGCTTAATTTACCTGAATGCGAGCCTCGCAGCGGCCACGGACTACTGCTTGCAGTGGCTGAGTGACGTTTCACACCCCCAGCCAATCACTGGGTAGAGCCCAGTCATGGGCTGCTAGCCAATCAGATGCCTCCAAAGACTCTCTGCAAGCTTCGGATTGGCTGTGAGCCCCAGAGTGCCCACAGCCTTTTGTATTAAGGTGATTTAATGTCTACTTGTCCGTCGGACATAATAGGCAATAAATCTTTTTGCCCAGCAAAAAGAACAACATGGTTCGGGCGTCGGGCGATATGATTCCCCCACCCCTGCTCTAGGAGCAGCTTGCGGTACTGCACTGAGACATGCAATGCTGGTTCCTGGCTCACTACGCAAGCATCTATTGGTGTTGCATTATTATTTGGAATGCCAGTACCTCAAACTATCAGTAATGCAAAACCCACTGCATTGTAAATGCTTGTTCTTTGTAGCTATGTTTCTCTTTTTTAGGGCGAGGCCTCCGCCACTGCCGCAGGCAGTGGGAGGAGTCCGATTCCCTCTTGTAAGGAGCAGAAAAGCGCTTGTAAAATGCCACACATTCCATTCTTTTTTTGCCATCTGGATGGCAATTGGGCCTCGCATGCCTGTCTTTTTAGAAGACAGCACGCAATAGGCCATTTGATGTAGAGTTGGTTCACTTCCTGGCATATTCTGTTCGTGCACGAGCAGCAGACGGCCATATATCTTCAATTATCTCGTAGTCAAGGCCGAGATCATTGAAAACATATGCCTGCAGTGGCGCGCCGCGCGAGGCCGAGGCTTTTTTTTTTATGATGTGCGTTCACAGGCAGTTTCGGGGAGGTGCGATTGAAGTGCAAAAACAAAGCACCCATATCTGATACAAGGCCTGAAGCAGGGATCGCTGCAGCCACGTGGCAGTCTTTGCACTGCAAACAACCACAGAACGAACAGAGAGGAGGTAGATGACTGCAAACCTTCTCAAGACATTCAGGTGACAGCAAGTTATGATTCCCTCATGAAGAGCTCTCGTATAAGCTGAATGACCGGTGCACTGACCTGCTGCTTGTACACTGAGCTCTGTCCCTTGCTGCTTTCATGGAGACGGTGCGGAGGGGAAGGCTGAAAGGCATTATGAGTGCAGCTGACCCCGCCTTTTGCTACTCACACACAGGGCCATGAAGAGAAGGATTCAGGGCTCAGAAGCATCTGCAGCAGAACTGTCCAAATGTGCCCAAACCCCCAAGTGTAGTGAGAGCGAGTGAAGCATGCATTTAAGGTAGAGCGGGGAAAGGTTAGTTCGGTATCTTGTCCTGGAAAGGAGCTTCTCTAGGTTTAGTAACAGGTCACACATTGGTCACCAAACAGATAACAGAAGTGATGAATGCATTGTATTGTAATTGGTTTTGTGTGTAGTGTTTACTACCCCTGAAAAGCTCTACACCGTGTGTAGCATGCTACTGAGGAGCTTAAGGCGAGTGATTGCAGTCTGGTGAAAATAAACATACATTTTTTTTATTTTTATACATTGCTAGCAACAACAAAAAGCCACATATATAAATGCTAAAATGATTTTGGGTATTATTTGGGGAAAAGCTCCTTTATATCTTAATACTTGAGCTTTTTAAAAAATAACAAAAAACTTCAGAACTGCTGACTGACTGCAGTGGCCAGTCAGCCATAAGAAAGCCATCTTTCATGATTTCGAGGACCTGCTTATTTCAGAAAGTCCTCATTGTGTAAGGCAGACGCATTGTGGACATGGGCAGGAAAAACAAACAGCATCCGTGTGCAGAAAGAAAAAAAACTTCCTCCTGGTCAGGGTTGTTGACTTTTTTTTGTTTTGAAGAAAAAAATGACTTTAAGGGTTTCTTTCTGCAAAGGAAATTGATAATGAAGACCGGCCAGGGCAGCTAGCTGGCATTTGAGTTTTGCTAAAAGTACAACCATTGTACCTTGTATGTCATAGTATGGGCATCTGTCTTTCAATGGAGGGTATAGCCTCCGTCAACCTGGAGGGCTGGCGGGCTCATCACATCAACTCTTTCAGAAATGTCCTTTATTGAAGTTTGCAATACTAGAAGTAAAAGCTTTCAAAATACACTTTTCATGTAAGAGGCAACCATACACAGCACAAAAGGGGCCATGTTCGAATTGTATCGAAGTCTGTGAAATACTGTTTAGGGGGTTTCCAGAAAATAGAAACTCTTGGTCGTGAAAGGTTGGGTTTTGGGAATTAAAATGTTGTGATGATTCATTATGTTAGGTCTAAGCTGATTATTGCATACGGTCAGTCGGTCACATCATCCACCTTTCATTCCACCAGGCAGAACAGATAATTGAAATTATTGCACTAACTACAAAAATATATTATTGTTTCAATTCCAACCTTGACTCCTGTGATGTCTTCTTTAGGTGAAGAAGCTCTCCATGAATACCTCAAGACTAAAGCTGTAACAGTGGAGTACTAAGCCAACTCTCCAATATGCACATTGTCTTTCACAGACCATGATCGAGATGATTGAGATTTTTATTTCACTCCAGTCAGCGCTTAACATGATCCCCGAGATTTTGTTGCCTGAAAAAATGCAGCAGTGGTGAATCGGACTGCAGAATGGAGTGACAGTGAGTGCAGAGTGACAGTGAGTGACTGTGAGTGCAGAGTGACAGTGAGTGCAGAGTGACAGTGAGTGACAGTGAGTGCAGAGTGACAGTGAGTGCAGAGTGACAGTGAGTGCAGAGTGACAGTGAGTGACAGTGAGTGCAGAGTGACAGCGAGTGCAGAGTGACAGCGAGTGCAGAGTGACAGTGAGTGACAGCGAGTGACAGTGAGTGCAGAGTGACAGTGAGTGCAGAGTGACAGTGAGTGACAGTGAGTGACAGTGAGTGCAGAGTGACAGTGAGTGCAGAGTGACAGTGAGTGACAGTGAGTGCAGAGTGACAGTGAGTGCAGAGTGACAGTGAGTGCAGAGTGACAGTGAGTGACAGTGAGTGCAGAGTGACAGTGAGTGACAGTGAGCACAGAGTGACAGTGAGCGCAGAGTGACAGTGAGTGCAGAGTGACAGTGAGTGCAGAGAGTGCAGAGTGACAGTGAGTGACAGTGAGTGCAGAGTGACAGTGAGTGCAGAGTGACAGTGAGTGCAGAGTGACGAGTGACAGTGAGTGCAGAGTGACAGTGAGTGCAGAGTGACGAGTGACAGTGAGTGCAGAGTGACAGTGAGTGCAGAGTGACAGTGAGTGCAGAGTGACAGTGAGTGACAGTGAGTGACAGTGAGTGACAGTGAGTGCAGAGTAACAGTGAGCGCAGAGTGACAGTGAGCGCAGAGTGACAGTGAGCGCAGAGTGACAGTGAGCGCAGAGTGACAGTGAGCGCAGAGTGACAGTGAGTGACAGTGAGTGCAGAGTGACAGTGAGTGCAGAGTGACAGTGAGTGCAGAGTGACAGTGAGTGACAGTGAGTGCAGAGTGACAGTGAGTGCAGAGTGACAGTGAGTGACAGTGAGCGCAGAGTGACAGTGAGCGCAGAGTGACAGTGAGCGCAGAGTGACAGTGAGCGCAGAGTGACAGTGAGCGCAGAGTGACAGTGAGCGCAGAGTGACAGTGAGTGCAGAGTGACAGTGCAGAGTGACAGTGAGTGCAGAGTGACAGTGAGCGCAGAGTGAGTGCAGAATGACAGTGAGTGACAGTGAGTGCAGAGTGACAGTGAGTGCAGAATGACAGTGAGTGACAGTGAGCGCAGAGTGACAGTGAGCGCAGAGTGACAGTGAGCGCAGAGTGACAGTGAGTGCATAGTGACAGTGAGTGACAGTGAGTGCAGAGTGACAGTGCAGAGTGACAGTGAGTGCAGAGTGACAGTGAGTGCAGAGTGACAGTGAGTGCAGAGTGACAGTGAGTGACAGTGAGTGCAGAGTGACAGCGAGTGCAGAGTGACAGCGAGTGCAGAGTGACAGCTAGTGACAGCGAGTGCAGAGTGACAGCAGAGTGACAGTGAGTGCAGAGTGACAGTGAGTGACAGTGAGTGACAGTGAGTGACAGTGAGTGACAGTGAGTGCAGAGTGACCGTGTGTGACAGTGAGTGCAGAGTGACAGTGAGTGCAGAGTGACAGTGAGTGCAGAGTGACAGTGAGTGCAGAGTGACAGTGAGTGCAGAGTGACAGTGAGTGCAGAGTGACAGTGAGTGCAGAGTGACAGTGAGTGCAGAGTGACAGTGAGTGCAGAGTGACAGTGAGTGACAGTGAGTGCAGAGTGACAGTGAGTGACAGTGAGCGCAGAGTGACAGTGAGTGACAGTGAGCGCAGAGTGACAGTGAGTGCAGAGTGACAGTGAGTGCAGAGTGACAGTGAGTGACAGTGAGTGCAGAGTGACAGTGAGTGACAGTGAGTGACAGTGAGTGACAGTGAGTGACAGTGAGTGCAGAGTGACAGTGAGTGCAGAGTGACAGTGAGTGACAGTGAGTGCAGAGTGACAGTGAGCGCAGAGTGACAGTGAGCGCAGAGTGACAGTGAGCGCAGAGTGACAGTGAGTGACAGTGAGTGCAGAGTGACAGTGAGTGCAGAGTGACAGTGAGTGACAGTGAGTGCAGAGTGACAGTGAGTGACAGTGAGTGCAGAGTGACAGTGAGCGCAGAGTGACAGTGAGCGCAGAGTGACAGTGAGCGCAGAGTGACAGTGAGTGACAGTGAGTGCAGAGTGACAGTGAGTGCAGAGTGACGAGTGACAGTGAGTGCAGAGTGACAGTGAGTGCAGAGTGACAGTGAGTGACAGTGAGTGCAGAGTGACAGTGAGTGACAGTGAGTGCAGAGTGACAGTGAGCGCAGAGTGACAGTGAGCGCAGAGTGACAGTGAGCGCAGAGTGACAGTGAGCGCAGAGTGACAGTGAGTGCAGAGTGACAGTGAGTGACAGTGAGTGCAGAGTGACAGTGAGTGCAGAGTGACAGTGAGTGCAGAGTGACAGTGAGTGCAGAGTGACAGTGAGTGCAGAGTGACAGTGAGTGACAGTGAGTGACAGTGAGTGACAGTGAGTGACAGTGAGTGACAGTGAGCGCAGAGTGACAGTGAGCACAGAGTGAGTGAGTGCAGAGTGACAGTGAGTGCAGAGTGACAGTGAGTGCAGAGTGACAGTGAGTGCAGAGTGACAGTGAGTGACAGTGAGTGACAGTGAGTGACAGTGAGTGACAGTGAGCGCAGAGTGACAGTGAGCGCAGAGTGACAGTGAGCGCAGAGTGAGTGAGTGCAGAGTGACAGTGAGTGACAGTGAGTGCAGAGTGACAGTGAGTGCAGAGTGACAGTGAGTGCAGAGTGACAGTGAGTGCAGAGTGACAGTGAGTGACAGTGAGTGCAGAGTGACAGTGAGTGACAGTGAGTGCAGAGTGACAGTGAGCGCAGAGTGACAGTGAGCGCAGAGTGACAGTGAGTGCAGAGTGACAGTGAGTGACAGTGAGTGCAGAGTGACAGTGAGTGACAGTGAGTGACAGTGAGTGACAGTGAGTGACAGTGAGTGCAGAGTGACAGTGAGTGCAGTGACAGTGAGTGACAGTGAGCGCAGAGTGACAGTGAGCGCAGAGTGACAGTGAGCGCAGAGTGACAGTGAGCGCAGAGTGACAGTGAGTGACAGTGAGTGCAGAGTGACAGTGAGCGCAGAGTGACAGTGAGTGACAGTGAGTGCAGAGTGACAGTGAGTGCAGAGTGACAGTGAGTGACAGTGAGTGCAGAGTGACAGTGAGTGACAGTGAGTGCAGAGTGACAGTGAGCGCAGAGTGACAGTGAGCGCAGAGTGACAGTGAGCGCAGAGTGACAGTGAGTGACAGTGAGTGCAGAGTGACAGTGAGTGCAGAGTGACGAGTGACAGTGAGTGCAGAGTGACAGTGAGTGCAGAGTGACAGTGAGTGACAGTGAGTGCAGAGTGACAGTGAGTGACAGTGAGTGCAGAGTGACAGTGAGCGCAGAGTGACAGTGAGCGCAGAGTGACAGTGAGCGCAGAGTGACAGTGAGCGCAGAGTGACAGTGAGCGCAGAGTGACAGTGAGTGCAGAGTGACAGTGAGTGCAGAGTGACAGTGAGTGACAGTGAGTGCAGAGTGACAGTGAGTGCAGAGTGACAGTGAGTGCAGAGTGACAGTGAGTGCAGAGTGACAGTGAGTGCAGAGTGACAGTGAGTGACAGTGAGTGACAGTGAGTGACAGTGAGTGACAGTGAGTGACAGTGAGTGACAGTGGGTGACAGTGAGTGACAGTGAGTGACAGTGAGTGACAGTGAGTGACAGTGAGCGCAGAGTGACAGTGAGCACAGAGTGAGTGAGTGCAGAGTGACAGTGAGTGACAGTGAGTGCAGAGTGACAGTGAGTGCAGAGTGACAGTGAGTGACAGTGGGTGCAGAGTGACAGTGAGTGACAGTGAGTGACAGTGAGTGACAGTGAGTGACAGTGAGTGACAGTGAGTGACAGTGAGCGCAGAGTGACAGTGAGCGCAGAGTGACAGTGAGCGCAGAGTGAGTGAGTGCAGAGTGACAGTGAGTGACAGTGAGTGCAGAGTGACAGTGAGTGCAGAGTGACAGTGAGTGCAGAGTGACAGTGAGTGACAGTGAGTGCAGAGTGACAGTGAGTGCAGAGTGACAGTGAGTGACAGTGACAGTGAGTGCAGAGTGACAGTGAGTGCAGAGTGACAGTGAGTGCAGAGTGACAGTGAGTGCAGAGGCAGAGTGACAGTGAGTGCAGAGTGACAGTGAGTGCAGAGTGACAGTGAGTGCAGAGGCAGAGTGACAGTGAGTGCAGAGTGACAGTGAGTGCAGAGTGACAGTGAGTGCAGAGTGACAGTGAGTGCAGAGTGACAGTGAGTGCAGAGTGACAGTGAGTGCAGAGTGACAGTGAGTGCAGAGTGACAGTGAGTGCAGAGTGACTGCAGAGACAGTGTGTAAGGGTGCACATTGTGTGAGTGTGCAGAATGAGTGTGCAGGATAAACAGTGTGTGACTATGCAGGGTGACATTGGGAGTGTGCGGGTGAGCAGTGTTTGAATGTGTAGGGGCAGTGTGTGAGTGTGCAGAAAACACCACACACACATACACCACACACACATAACACACACACAAACCACACACCTCACTCTCTCAACACCACACACTCGTCACCACTCACCACAACACACTCACCACCACACTCACTCCCCAGGCTCACCCCCACAGACTCACCACCACACACTCACCACTACACAGAAAACAAGACACACAACAACACACCCCCAGCCGTCAATGAATGCTTTCACCAGGCACAAACACCAACAACCATCAATGTACGCTTTCACCAAAAACAAACACGACCATCAGTACCGCTAAGCACCGACGCACACAACAAACAATGTCAGTGCAACTTTCACTAAACACACACAAACACCAACAGCTGACAGTGCACCAGCCACTCTTTCAATTGGCACAATCATCAGCAGCTGTCAGTGCACATTACCACTTACAATGCCATTATCTCAAACTCAAACAAACCCGAGCCCTAATGCATTCCTAATGCTTGTTTAAGTTCTGCTGAGAGGCGTGTGTCTCACCCTGTATAGGACATCCGTGTTCTCTGTCTTCCAGAGAGTTTGTTGCACTCTATCAGTGTTGATAATGGTGGTTGTAGCTCCATTTCTGCTTGGCAGGCGTTGGTGGGACCTAAACAGCAGATGCAAGAAATTGTGATTTTTTTCCAACTTTGAGGCTCAATTGCTTGACTAGTTTTGCCGAGTGATAAGGCTTTGTTCTAAGCCTTTCTGCAATGGGGTTGACAGAGCCAGATATTCTGCATAAAGCGGACACTTTCTTTAGAATGTTTTTGGAGTAACCAGAGGGTGTTGTAAATATCCCCCCTCACCCACCCAACCCTACACAGGCAAAAGTGACCTTTAAGTAAAAGGGCACAGGGTTTGTACAGGGTTGGTACAGGATGGCTCCATCTGAATTATATCAAAACCAAAGGGGATGATGGACGGAGTGTTGAACATTGCAAGCACTCACCCCCAGTCAAGTGATCTTGTTTTAATCCATCATCATTCTTTAGCTCACTCCGCCACCCCAGTTCAGACATGGCCATATGCAAATCAGTCTGACCCTGTGCCTCATGGGAACAGCCCAGCCCGAACTGCCTGGACCTTAAACAAGCATCCTGGGACCGGTTTCTGACTAATCAGCCGTCATCAGCCAGGCTAGCTTGAATCCAGTGACAAAGTGAGCAAGGGACCCACGTCTGGGCATACCCTGCCATCTTAGGGCGAACAAAGCAAAACCAAAGGGGATGATGGATGGAATGTTGAACATTGCAAGCACTCACCCCCAGTCAACTGATCTGGGTTTAATCCATTATCATTCTTTAGCTCACTCCGCCACCCCAGTTCAGACATGGCCATATGCAAATCAGTCTGACCCTGTGCCTCATGGGAACAGTCCAGCCCAAACTGCCAAGCCATGTCTTCCCTGGACCGGAAACAAGCAACCTGGGACCGGTTTCTGGCAAATCAGCCGCCATCAGCCAGGCTAGCTAACGATGGATTTAGGCACAGATCTCTGTACTGGGGTGAATGTATGACATTGTTCTGCATTCTGTCCATCAACTGTTGTTTTTGCATTTGCAACCCCGAGTGGGACGGGTATGCTCAGATGTGAGTCCCGTGCTCTCCATGCCACTGGAATCAAGCTATCCTGGCTGATGAGAGCTGAAAGCCTGAAACCGGTCCTAGGATGCTTGTTTCCAGTCCAGGGAGGACCTGGCTTGGCAGTTCGGGCTGGACTGCTCCCATGGGGCACAGGGTCAAGACTGATTTGCATATGTCTGGGTTCAAACTGTAAAGGCATGGTGAGCAAAAAAACGATGGATTCAGGCCCAGATCTCTGTACTGAAGTGAATGTATGACATTGTTCTGCATTCTGTCCATTAACTGTTGTTTTTGCATTTGTAACCCTGAGTGGGACGGGTATACTCAGACGTGAGTCCCTTGCTCTCCATGCCACTGGAATCAAGCTATCGTTGCTGATGAGGGCTGAAAGCCTGAAACCACCGGTCCTAGGATGCTTATTTCCACGCCAGAGAGTACCTCATTACTGACTTTTTTCTCTAGTCTGTCTACTCCAGCTGAAAGTGCTTTACACTCATGTGAAAAGGGCTCTAAAGTTCTGCCTTGATAAAAAAAAGACATTCGGACGTCAAATCACCTTTTTTTAGGTTTTGCCTGGGGCACGGAGCGTTCGTTTCGCCCCCCAGGAGAAATCTCTAGTTTTCAGTAAGGGACACTTGAATACGCCCCTCTGTTCCATTGGCTAGCTCCATAAATGGAGGCTAGCCATTGGAACAGAGATCTGTCCGTCAAGGCAGGACCCGATTCGGGGGCGTTCCCGAGATTTTTTCCATCTCCACCCTTTTTGCCTCGTCATCGGGCGGTGGGCGGGGTTTTTTTTTTTTTTTGTCCGGCTTTGTTTTGGCCATTCTGCGGCCGGAGGAAGTCCAGGTGAGTGCTGGTTTTATCAAGGCTTTCCTTACTGGACAAGAGAACTACGAATCGGAGTCCAGGTGAGTGCTTTGTTTTTTTCTTGTTCTTGCCGTATGTCTTCCCGCCCCCTCCCGCTCTCCGTGCCTGTCCGTGTGTTTGTCTCTTTAATCGCTGTTAGTCCTATTTCTATGCGCACGGTACGACTCAGGTCGAACAAATGGAGCTACCGTACGAATTGCTTTCACTATATCTACCACACGGATGACATCGCTGTCGCTTCCCTTTTGGTACACCATTTAGAGAGAAACGTTAGCCTCTAGTTCACCAAAACTCTGTTTTAGACTCCTTAAACCCCATCAATCCAATGCATGTACACATTCCTATATAAAAAGCATTGGTGGAGTCTTTCTTCAGTCTCTATGGTCGCTCTGAGCATGGCTCGTGTACAGAACAATAACGTCCGCCCGACGCATTTCCGGTGGGGATGAGTTACAGACGTTCTGGTTGCCTTGTTACATTCTTCGTATTCGACCCTCCTGGAACCACTGAGCACCAGGGTACACGTTTCTGGCCGGACCAATGTGAAGTTGGAGGGGAACCTGGGCTTACAGAATAGCATCCGATATGTACTTTACTGTGCGGACGGACTTCCAAACCCGGCTTTCCCACTTTAAACCCTAATCTAACTGGAAATGTGTCTCTGTTTCCTTATTTGTCAAAATGTCGGATGCTTGGAAACAATCGAGCACCAGAACTAAGCACCGCAAAAAAAATTGAAAAGTTGATATTTGTACGTTTTTGAGTGCCCTCCCTCTCAGCCTTTTTTCTTCGTATCCGGCCCTATGAAATGTTCCCTAAGTCTCCAAATATTTTGTCTTCCTTTTATACCCCCTTATAGGGTGATCGTTTGCTCCTATTCAGCGTACATCACTTCCCGTTTCAAACCAGTTTTTGACCACTAATTTATGTGATATGTTCTACCTATTTAGAGTGCTCCATAACAACCTATATTTAACCACCGAGTGCTCTTTGCTGTGAAGTTTCTTGGTGTGCGCCCTCCTGTCTCATTTCGAGATGTCCACCCTCTGTGACTCCTCTGCTTCGGTCCTCATGCAGCAACCGCCGGCCTTACAACCGGCATTTGCGACTAATAACATGCTACTTCTGGGGAGCATTGGGTGGAAAAGCGTGCTGTGCTCGTGACCCATGTGACTGACTCTCTCTCTCTCTCTCTCTCTCTCTCTCTCTCTCTCTCTCTCTCTCTCTCTCTCTCTCTCTCTTCTCTCTCTTTCTCTCTCTTTCTCTCTCTTTCTCTCTCTTTCTCTTTCTCTCTCTCGGTCCTGTTTCTTGTTTTTACATTTTTCAGCAATCAGTGAAATTGACAGGATATTTGAAATAGTTTCGATGCCCTTTCTAAATCCTGTTTGATTTTTTGGAATTAAATTACATTCTCTTGACCAGTCAACCAGATCTTTAAGGATAAGTGAGGCAAAATACTTAGCTTCGATGTCCTGTAAGGCAATTAGCCTATAATTTGTATTATTGAATCTGTCTCCTCCTTTGTAAACAGGGGTTATGATTTATCCCTGCCAACTATCGGAACTAGAGTATTAATTTGTACAAAAGTGTAATATTTTTCTAAGTGCAAGCTCCAATACTCTGAATCATATTTAAAAGTGGCTTGCGGAATGCCAATCGGGCCAAGAGCTCCATCACTTTTACCTTTGTTTATTATATTTATTATTTCCTCTGCTGTGTAGAATGACTGATTTATCTGTGGAATCAATTTGTCCTCAGTTGTCTGTGTCATAGTCAGTGATTGTCAATCGTCTGAGTCTTGAAGTTGTTTCTGTTTAAATTTCTCCCTGAGAAAATAAACCTATTCCTGCTCTTGTATATTCGATGTTAATACATTTCGTGCCCCTGTTGCCTGCTTGTGCCTCCGTGTGCCCCTGTTGCCTGCTTGTGCCTCCGTTTTCGTGCCCCTGTTGCCTGCTTGTGCCTCCGTGTGCCCCTGTTGCCTGCTTGTGCTGTGTGGGTGTGTGTGGAGGGCTCTGTGTGGCTGTGTGTGTGGGAAGCTTTGTGTGGCTGTGTGTGTGGGGGGCTTTGTGTGGCTGTGTGTGTGGGGGGCTTTGTGTGGCTGTGTGTGTGGGGGCTCTGTGTGGCTGTGTGTGTGGAGGGCTCTGTGTGGGTGTGTGTGTGGGGGGGCTCTGTGTGTGTTTGTGTGTGTCATTTGCGAGAGATGAAGCTAGTGGCATTGTAAATGACAATGCCATTTATTTATGTTAAAAAAAAACATAAATAAAAATAATGTCAAGAGCAATGCCAATAGCTCTAAATATAACAAAGGCAAAACCATTGCATTGTAAATGCTTGTTATTAATTATGGCCTAGTGAGAACAGGTTTAGCATCATAAAAACAGACTATCTCTAGATGGATAGTTTATATATACTTCTCTCATATTAACTAGCCAAGAAGTCCATACCTATGAGACCTAAAGCACATTCTAGTAGAAGGAAGGTTACATCTTCAGCACTTTTAAGAAATGTACCAATTTCGGAAATATACAAAGCCGCCACATGGAGATCTGTACAAACATTCACTAGGAATTATTGGCTAGATTCAGATTCTAAAGCAGATACTCAAGTAGGACGAGTTTTTCTGCAAAGTCTTTGCTTCTTCTTTTTTAGAGTTGTTGTCATTTCATTTCCGCTTCTTGTTTGCTGAGCTTGATATTCTATTCAGTGCTTATGACAATTCATGAGATCTTTTGGAAAAGAAAACAAGTTGGTTACCTGCAATCATAGTTCTCTTCCAGGGGAATCCTGGTCAAAGTCATTACCAACCCTTCCACCTCACCAGACAGAAATTGTTACAGATCTCAACAAATACTTCGCCTAGGATTCCTAATCTCTGTAAAAATGACCTGACCTAACGGTCACCAGTGAGGCATGATGGGATACAGGAGATACTGTAAGGTTCTAAAGGCACACTTTGAAAGGCAACCTATTGGCTAAGAGTGTCTCACAATCCCTTTCCTTTTCCCTTTAAATAAAGGTTTGTGAATGATTTTCTTTAGTCGTTTTTAGGTCTCGGCCTGTGTAGGCTGTGCTTGCGCAGTCCGCTGGCGAGATTTTATCTTTTCTAGTACGGCGGTAAACGAGCTAGCTCTTCTCCATTGGCTGTCTTCCTAAACTGCAGCGAGCCATTGGAGAAGAGCTTTGTCCGTCTCTTTAAGCCCCGTCCGTTTCGGATTGAGGGGCGTGTTTTTTCCTGTCCTTTCTCTCTGTGACGTCATCATGAAAAAACACGCCCCCAGTCTGAAAAGGACGGGGCTTAGAGATGGGGAGCGCTGTTCCTGGTATACTTTTTCTCGTTGGTGCCGTTTCCCACTCGCTATCTCTTCCGTCATTGAGTGCTGAGGTGAGGTCATCAGCAGACTCTCTGCTACTGCTGTTACCTTGGCAATGAAGCGCTGGGTGCAGAGCGCATTATGTATTTAAATTTCCGATTCTACAGGTATTGAATCACTAAGTTACCTTTCGTAGTCTGATGCCGGGCAGCAATTACAATCACTGAACTGGAGGAAAGGTTTGAAAAGCAAAGGTCACCACACCTACTTACTTTCAGCAAGCAAATTAAACAAAAGTTATGCAGTGAAAGGAAAAAAAGGCAAGCCCTTTGACTGGATGCTTTGCAGTCAGCCGATGCCTTTTGCTGTCTGGGAAGCGTTTTCACACAGCCGGTCTGTCAGACCTGTACACATAGTCTGAGAGTGCCCCTTCCAGAACAGCGATAATTGAACTGGCTGAGCAGACCGTAAGAGAGACTCCTGCCTTGAAATACCATTTGAGAGCCCCGGGAGGAAGAGCACGAGTATGGCCAACAATGCCATTGAAGTTCGAATGAAAGGCTGTAACCCAGGACTGCAGAGACAGATGTGCTTTCTAGGACACTGGGTCATGTGTTTAGCACAAAATGTATGGCCAGGGATTACCGAGGGGGATGGGAGGGGGTTAGTAGGTCGTGGGTCGCGCTGCCATGGCTGTGCCTGGGATGGCAAGGAAAAGCGTAGGCGCTGTCTGTGCTGTCACAATGTAAGTGTCCATACAAAGGGGGATGTCTTCCTACTTCAGATGTGGTAACGCTATCAGGAAAGCGACGCGTTGCTGCTCTCGGGCAGAGGGTTGTTTTATTGACAATTATTATTTGTACATCGTATTGTAAGCATTAATGTAGCGCTTTCTGTTCAGGACGCGCTGAAGCGCTTTGTGGACGGTTGGCAGGCAACTCTGTGGGGTGCGTACAGCTTTAATCATAGCGCCTACATTACATAAGGACACATTTTGGTAAGGGAAGATTAAGTGATGTGGACAGGACCCCGAGGCTTGAACCTTGGTTTCCAGCACCAAAGTCGGCAATCTAGCAGGCAGACCACATCCTCTCCCCAGGTTACAAGTTACCAACAGGCGTTTAGTGGTGTAGTAGCTTTAATTGGTTTACCAAGCATTTCGAGCCGTCAGAAATAGCGTAAGCCAGTCACGAGTCTTTATTTAACAGCATAAGGCATTATGGGAATAGTGGTCCAGTTATTCAGTTGAGCCTCTTGAACTAACACCCCTGAAAAGAGTCAATTGTAAAATAGAAGTCCAGGACTGGAGTATTGTATTCTCAGTGGCACATAGTTCTCCGTAACTTAAGCGGCTGCTGCAATTACTGACTGACACAATGCATTGACATGTTTGTTGATGCAATGTGGGGCACAAGTCCTATAAAAAGAAGTGGGGGAACTGACCAAGTAAGACAATGTACAAATGACCTCATGACGTCTGTGTCGTGTGTCATGCAAAGAGCGGCACAGGTACATACTTGGTGCGCTGTGGATGGTTGTAGAAAAGCACTTGCATAAGATATGATGTTCTGAGCACTTTGTAGAGCTTTCCCACTACACACAGTTAGATTGCCCAGTGGGTTGAGTGCATGCTGTTGTCATCTTTGTTAAACCTGCACGTCACAGATTCAAAAACCTACTGATTGGACATTTTCATTTGTGCTGTATAACTTGTGCATCATGTATTGCCTGCAGTGGGTCCAGTAGAGGGTTAAATAGTTTGCTATGTGATGCTTCTAAAGCGCCACATCTGGAAACTGATGTTTCATTTACAGATGTACACGAAACGAGGGGGGCTGGGGTTAATATGCTTGCTACATTGTTTTGAGTGTCTTTTGCTGTTGTCAACACGACTGTGCTTCACAAAAGATTTCCTTGTTTGTGCTTTTCATTAACCTAGACAATCTTTTCTAATGCCAAGGAGCTACTGAAACTAATGTTTCAGGAAATATTGATCTGAATATTTACGACTGGATTGTTTTTTTTAAACCGTAGTCTTCCCTTATCAGTTGTGTACCTTCCTGAATTCAATCAGCACAGTGTTTTCTTACAAGCAGTAAGTTGGCCTTTACATCTATGACTATGCCTCTGCAGCTTTTGCATTGATCGGAGGCCATCGCAACCGGGTTATGTGTGGAATTTTGTTTTTACAACCCAGGTTTTGCGACGTCTCAAAACAAGTTGGCGAGAAGTGTTTTTTCTGGAAAGCGCGTTTCAAATGAGCACTGTGGGCCTTTAACAAAGAGGTGTGCTGTTAAGCAGCTAACAGGTGACAATGTGAAATCTGAGTGTGTGTGTGCACGAGCGAGCATTAGAATAAAGGCTGGCCACTGTTGCCTACAGACCTACAGCTCTGTGTGTGTGTGGGGGGGGGGGGTCTGTGTGAGTGTGTGTGTGGCTGTGTGTGTGTGTGTGTGTGTGTGGCTCTGTGTGTGTGTGTGTGTGTGTGTGTGTGTGTGTGTGTGTGTGTGTGTGGCTCTGTGTGTGTGTGGCTCTGTGTGTGTGTGTGTGTGTGTGTGTGTGGCTCTGTCTGTGTGTGTGTGTGGCTCTGTCTGTGTGTGTCTCTGTCTGTGTGTATGTGTGTGTGTGTGGCTCTGTCTTTGTGGCTCTGAGTGTGGCTCTGAGTGTGGGTGCGTGTGTCTGTGTGGGTGCGTGTGGCTCTGTGTGTGTCTCTGTGTGTGGGTGCAAATGCAATAGGTCTCGCATTTGCAAGAGATTAAGCTATTGGCATTGTAAATGACAATGCCATTTATTTATATGTTTTAAAAACAAGAATAATGTCATGAGCAATGCCAATAGCTCTAACTTGAACAAAGACGAGACCATTGCATTGCAAATGCTTGTTTATGTAAGACATGATTTTAGGTGATTGAGTAGCTTTTAAAATGAAAACTCGATGTAATCTAGTCACTTTAGCCTCTCTTTACGCTACAAGTGTGTGTGTGTATATCTATCTATCTATCTCATGTTGAGAAGTGCTCTGGTGCCCCCCTGTGGGCGGGACTATTCAGTGCTTATGCCATTGATGAGGATTCCCCTGGAAGAGAGCTAGGATTACAGGTAGGCAACTTTTCATTTTACTTAACAGTAGCTTACTCATAACTGTGAACGTCTCTTTATTAAATGAAGTCTATCCCGTCTTAATAATAGAAGTTTAACTTAATTTAAAACCTACTTCTTTAGGTGCACGGGATTCATCTAATACCATATCAGAAAACAAAGATGTAGTGCTGTCAAGTGATAGAGGAGGGGATGACGAAGAGGAAGAACCACCTGAATGCAAGCAAGCAAAAATTAAAAGGAGGCAAGTAAAGTAGTGTGAATGCTTCCATCCTATAATTTTCTTAGAATTCCTTATTAAGACCTTCTACTCTACATAATTTAATTTACTTAGTTAAATTCTAGATATTGTAGCAATCTACAAGACTGTTGTACATTTTTTGTAGTGTTATGTTTTTCTGACTTGGTTGCAGCTTTTGCTATTTCACCTCCCTTTTTGTAATCAGGAGAATGAATAAGTAAATATCTACATATTACATTCAAAGAGGGTCTGTCGGTCATCTCTCTTCATCTATTGGTTTGTTGAGCTGTCGTTCACATTTTACTTCCGCCCACCACAGAATGATGCAATGGATTTGCTCCCTTTAGCCATTGACTATTGCGTAGCGAGTGATGACCTTTTGGCCTGATCCCATGTGCACTGATAACATCTACCTAAAATCAAGTCAACTTCATTTCCATGGCTGCTGGGCAAACACTTTACTTTGCCAATGTTTTTCCTTCCATTATTGTTCATTTCTGTGTCATCCTTGAGTGAGTAAACTACATCTTTCAGTTGTAGTAATTTAAAGGGAATATTAATTTATGTTGCATCAGTGTAAATCATGGTTTCCTTAGATTTTTTTTTAAATTAAAAGAGGTATCTACACATGTCCGAAGCACCTCTGTGTACTAGTAAGAACCCATACTGTTTAAATAAAGTTATATTCAAGAGTTATCTCTTCTTTTTTTTATTTCACATTTTTATAGCAAGTGCTCAGCCACCATGTTCAGGTGTTAGCGTGTTTACGTTTTTCATTTTTATGGCATATGCTCGCAGAAAACATAACAAAAAATACTCATTGCACCAGATTGTCAAGGCCACACCTATGAACTTAGTAATAAATGGAGCTCTGCACAATGATCAGTTCATTTCCGGTTTCTGTAAACCTCAATTTTTAAATAATCAAGCAGCAAATGTATTTTTTCAGCCTTACAATCATGTTCCTAAAACCCGGATATGACGGAAAACGACTTATAGTTTTGTATAAACTCACACCACTTTAATTTAATGGATTCTGTAGGTTTATCACATTAGGTGGGCCTTTACTTCAAGAGTGCATGAATAAAGCATAGTCAGAGCCACTGGAATATGTTATTTTGCAATAGCGGCATTTTCCGCCTAATTCTGCATTTGCAACATAATCCATCATCTGCTGTATAATATGCTGAGTTTAACAAAGTTTGCTTTTTGCTTGAGGGGATCAAAAGTTACTAAAAATGCAGCACCAAGTATTGCCACGCATTGGAAGGCCCTTTATAAAGGTTGGTTAGTCCTCGTTCCATTGCTTATTGCTGTATTTGATTGTTAAATTGGAACTAATGAGGTGAAGCCTTTGTCTTGACAGTGTAAAGCTGTGTGTAAAGGACAAAAAAAGAAGTAATACTGTCAGAGAATATGCCTGATTATGCTGCATAATTTTCCTTTTCTTTATGCCCAATTCAGACAACCCTGGCATTTACTTTGGTCCTTCCCTGAAACATGGTTCCAGAGGCCCTGAGTATAGGTTGTAGCTTTCAAGTGCAGTGACTAATCAAGATTAAAAGAGGAAATGTGGTACATGTTTTTGAGATTGCGTTTAGCAGATGCTTGGAGGCACTGATTACATAGTGCATACAAGCAATAATAACTAATTATGCTGGTATGCATGTACACCGCACATTCATTTTAGCAGTCCTTTCTAACACTTCTGTCAAAGTATTGTGGTGAACTTGTGCAGAGGCGCACCACTGCCTGGCAGCCTGGCACAGAGATACACAGAGAGCCAACAAGAGTGCTGAAGTTCATAGATTTCAGCTAAGCAATTGTGACCTTTCACAAGTTGTGTATGAACATACGTCACTGGTATCTGAGGGAAAGTAAATGATAAGAGAGGCTGGGCGGGCTATAGCTGATGCCTCGGAGAGAGAGTGTGAGTGGGCTGGGGTTACATAGCCTGGCTGTATCAAGGAGAGAGTAAGATTTCAGAAATCGCAGATATTATAATTGCTGGCATTGCATTGTGAATCAGTGTATCGATGTTGATGACCAGGGCCGTGAAGTTTTGCTCTTTTTGTGTTTCCGAAATCTTGTGTGAATAACAGGTGCTTAGAAACTACAACACTAAGATCTTGGCCGCAATGTTCAAATATGTTGCTTTTATCTCCGATATGGGACGTTTTAGAGGCGAGTGACCACATGCTGGTATCTAATAGGTGCTAAGCCCACTGGGTACCAACATTGCCATCCAGAGTGTGATAGAGCAGTGGACAGTCTATATTAAAACCTCCACCACTTGCCTTAGTCCTATTCCATGAATGCTCAGAAAGCTATTCCTGCGGTGCAAAAAAATTCTGGATTGACCTAGTGAAGATAAGAAGACTATAATATGTGCTCTAGAATTAGTAGGAAGGCTACAGCATTCACAGCTCACTAAGTTTCTACCATTGACCAGGATTGTATCTGGGTTGGTGGCCTAATATTACTTGATATAATGTCTTTTGATGCTGCCCTTATGCTAAGCAATTACCTAGAAACCTGAAAACCCCTCATCTCTCTTTAGTCACTCAAAGTTGTGAAGTGTGGTGTCACAGTTCTTATTGTTCTTATTGTTGTAAACATAAGGCCAGTGAATTATTTAGTTTTTTGTTTTAAGCATTACAAATGTTTCTTCTATGTAGTTGTTTTATTAGCATCTTCTGGGAGGCATAAGAGCAGTTTTGATGTTCCTGACACCTTTGCTGCCGTATAATGCCAAGGGCACCTGGGACTTCATCAAATTGGATTTGAGCAAATTTCCAAAGGACCTCAAAGAGCCCTTCTGACTTCTGCCTGGTGGTCAGAACTTCTTGTTTGAACCAGCAGCACTCAAGAAATTGTGCAAATCATTTATGAAGCTATTATTTGATGTTCTTTTTTTAATAACCACATTTTATTGGGTTTGATATTACAAAGAATCATCCACCAATAAGAAAATATCATCATCCCATTTGTGTCAGAATAAACCATTGAACAATCAGTCATGAGTATCAAGATCCTCATGTCAGCAGTAATCCATGGTATGTCCACCATCCACCCCATATCATACCATGTTTTTGTGGGTAGCTTTTGCCTCTTAAATAGTTTTTTCTTGGTGTTCTCAATAGTGGACTCCCTTTATGGCCGTTTCCAAGTTCGGATGATGTCCCTTTTACCACTAAGGAGGCTACGCCTATGAGGATCCTTTCAGCTCTTGGCCACCCAACTTCCTGCAGAAGATCTAGCAGGGCAACCTGAGGACTCAAGTCTATTCTAAGCTCCATTTATTTAGTCTTCTGGCGCTCTTGAAATGTTTTCTTGTAACTGATGTAACTTGTAACTGATGTAGTTTTGTAATTTTGTTGATCCTTATGTGAAGAGCTCTGATACCTCCGGGTCTAGCCAGCGCTATATAAAAGTCAAATAAATAAATACATTTGTGACGATCTAGCACTTCAGAGATTTTGTGCACATCCTTGTTCCAGAAAGATAAGGCCAGACAGGACCAGGCCACGTGAAAGAACATCTTGCGCATGGGGCCTGAGTCATGCAACCCATCCACTGCACAGTGGGGGGTCAGAGATGTAACGTGGAGAGAATTAATTTAGATCACCCGGAGCCTGAAAGGACATCAGCTTCTCCCCTTGGGGAACGTCTTCTAAGTATGTGATTCCTATTCGGTCCCATCTGGTAAATCCCAAAAGACCTGACTCCCGCCTGAGCCAGGTTCCCTGCCACAGATGTGTCATATCTGGAAGGCGGTGATTCCAGCAGCTAAAGTGCAAAGTCGCCCTCCAGCAAAGCTATGTCACCCAGGTACTGGAGCAAGAGATATAGGTATGCGCAGCCAAAAAGCAGGCCAAGACGACCATTAAGACCCCTGAGGTGCAGCTAAAGCCGGTATGTCTGATCATAACTCCCCCTGTAAACCATTGTTGATCATGACCAGATGTGCAGCGAGGTAATAGCCATAGAGATCGGTCATGCCAAGGCCACCATCGAACGGGGATTTTTGCATAAAGGCAATTCAGTGTCCAGTCCTCCCCCCACACAAAAGAAGGCAGTCATCTTCAAAGTCAGGGATCAAGACAATGTCTGCGAAATCTGATGGGTGAAGTTCATCAGAATATAGAGATATCGGGGGAGAGTTTCATCCTTTTGAAGACAGCAATGTGTCCCACTGGATTAAACGGCAGGTGGCCCCGCATGAGCAAGTCCCTATTTAAGGCCTATGCAATGGGGTGTAAATTTAGGGATCAGGCCAAATCCGGGAGGCAGGAGACATAATTAGCAAATATATTTAAAGGAGTTAAGTCGTAACGGTATCTCAGGGCACCAGTACCACTACCACCAAAAGGGATTTACATTTGTGAATTCGCAAGCTGGAGGCTTCCCCATAAAGACAGAGGATTTCAAGCATGTAGGGCCTGAGGACTTTGGGTTGCCTAGGAACAGCAGGACATCATCTGCATAAAGAGAAATACGGTCTTCAACGCCACCCTCCTATTGCCGTCCCGGAACCTGAGCATCGCACTGTAGCAGGCTCAATTACAAGAGCAAACAATAGTGGGGACAGAGGACAACCCTGACAAGTGTCGCTGCAGATTGGAAAGGTTTGAGAAAGTACACCGTTGACTCTGACTTGGGGCAGTAAAGGTGTTGTAGAGGAGACCCACAAGTCTGCTGAAGGAGGGTCCTAAGCCAGCCCATTGGTGTACGGCTGTCAAAAATAGCCATGAAACTCTGTCAAATGCCTTCTGGAAATCAACTGGAAGGTGGCCAGAGGGTAACTTGGGCGGTCAGATTGTGATTGGGCCAGTTGCACCCACCAGAGGCAGTGCCGGGTGCTTCTGCCTGGCATAAACCCGTACTAGTCTGGACGGATCCGGTAAGACAGCCTCCAGCTCAACCTAGTCCTCAAGACATTTGCAAAGATGTTAACGAGGGAGATGGACCGATAGGAGGAACAGCGTTCTGTGGGCTGGTTCGCTTTGGGAATGGCTTCAATAGTGGCATTGTCAAGATCTAAGGGAATTGAGCCACGTTCAGTGCTTCAGTGTAGAGGCTAACAGGTGTGGTATCAAATGGGTGCAGTACCAGATTGAATGCCAGATATAGCCAGCCCTACTTCCTCTGCCATTCAGAGCCTGATCCAGTGCTCAGGCCAAGGAGTCCGGAACAGGGGGCAGTGGGATATCCTGGAGGAGAGGGTCCTGACCTCATGTATGGGGGCTGGAAGTGCTGTGTAAAGGCCTTGGTAGAATGTTGCGCTGGCCTGCTCGATTGCAGGTAGCTCCTCTCAGAGAGCCCCAAAAGAGTCTCTAATGGCCGGCACTGTCCTATTGGAAACATCACGAGATGCCACACAGTACAGCAGTTTGCCGGATCTATCCCTGGATTCATACACCTGCTAGGTTGATGCCCTCCAGCACTGCTTCACCTCTTCCAGTGATATCTGACACAGTTCAGACCATGCCAGCACCAATTGACCCTTGACTTCTTCCAGATCAAGACCTCCAGTCTGACACTCCAAAGCTAGGATCTGGGTCTCCAGATCCGTCACCAGCGCCAGCTGGCGCTGCTCCTTTCTAAGCAGTCCAAGCAGAGAACACAATTATTTGATGTTTTTGATTTATATGTGCACATGGTCCCAAAGGAGTTGGGAAATTTGGACCAATCTAAAACTCCACTTCTCGATAGCTTGTGTGAGGTTCTATATAAATATACCTGTAGAGTAGAAACATGCGCAAACATACTGCTGTTTATGTGGCTGCAGATCTGGGCTAGTAGCTGCTCCATGCCCAGCAAGCTGCCAGCTTAGTGTGCTTCAGACATTGCCACTGGGCAGAGTATTTCTAAATCTAGATATCTAGGTGGGAATTGGAATTGGAGCACACGTTTTCCCCCAAGGAATGGCAGGATATTATACATAGAGCCAGAGCCTCCTCCTGTAGTACAGCTGGCAAAGAGATCTTTTTAAAAATTACACATTATTGGTATTACACACCGGCAAGGATAACCAGATGGAAACCGGGAAGGAATATTCATAGGAATAGCGTGCCCAGTTGCCGTCAATGTGGCCAACTGGGCACGCTCACTCTTTGGTCGTGCCCGAAGATACAGGAGTACTGGGAGGTGATCCTTCGAGAGATAAACGGCATATACCACATTGACTTACCTAAGCTCCCATTATACATACTACTAGGGCTCCCCAACACCCTAATGTATCCTCTTAGATCTTGCCATGGCAGAGCAATCACCATGGCTGTTGGAGCAGCCAAGCAGGTACTATTGGCTAGATGGAGCACGGCGGAGATACCCTTTCACCTAGACTGGCAGTACAAGCTATGGGAAACACTGGGAATGGAGAAGATTACAGCGGGCCTTACACGTTCCTTCCCCAAATTTGACAAAACATGGGGCACCACCATGGAATTGTTATCCAACGAATTCGCAGAACTCAGTGCCATAGGTACATTAGAGTACCACAGCTCACTGGGATACAGGAATAAGGATAATAGCCGGCCGTACCCACCCGGGTTACTCATAAGACACCTGCCTACCCTACCACACACATGTATGGAATAGACCTCTGTCCTTCCCCCCTCTTTTCCAATTCTTTCTTTCTATGCTTTTAATTCTAGTTATTGCGAATGATCCCCACCGGCCAGTGGATGTAGGTGGCGGCTATTGTAATGCTTGTCTTTTCAAAACAATAAAATCTAGATATATTTGGCCTTGTACAGTCTTGTTTCTACATCCATACTTTACAGTCAGCAGATATTATGTTGCTTCATTGAGATCACTTCTGATGTGAACTCGCTGGTTTATGTCTTTAGATGTGACATGAGGAAGGCCAAGAGCAGACATTAGGGAAAGGTAATGGTTGTTCTCATTTGGCTGAGTACTAGCACCTCTTTCTCCAGAGCTCAGCTGGTTATGGCTAATAAAATGTGGCATAGATCATGGCCTTGGAATGTAACTCAGCACCACTTTCCTCAGAACCTGTTGCTCACAGTAGACTGGCTTGCACAGTAGACTTGGGGCATAAGCATGGCTTTCAAATTCTGTATGTTTTTTTGCAAAATATTTATATTGTAAGGCCTTGTTTATTCTGACAGCCAGTACATGTACAACAAAGCAATAATTTGTTGCTTCATTAATGTCAATAGTGATGTGATATGTAATGTTATGTTTGAAGTCCTCTGTCATTTGTAATGTCGTCTGTGATATTATTTGTGAAGTCATTGGCAGTGCATTGTTGTTAGTTTGAGTTTAACAGTTAACCATGACTGATTAACGTTATTGTTTTGTATGCTTTAACTTCAAGATCCCTTAAACTAATTTTCTTGAGGGGATTTCTCTGTTTTCCTTGTAACACATGCCCATTTATGATGTAAAGATTCAGAAGATGGTTTTTGTCAAGATGCACTTTGTCTCTTCTATTCATAGACTCTGGGTGCAGTCACATGCACTTAAAGGCACCTATGTATAGCCTACATCCCTGTACAGGAGGCTCCTGGTGCAGGGAAACTCCTTTGGCTTGGCCTTTTGCCACTTGACTCTCCCACCCCAGTGCTGTGTAAGAATATTTTGCCTGTGCAGAAAAAGCTCTGGATCGGGGCTAGCCTGTTTGCCAAACTTAACACCCAGTGCTACATCACAGTGTCTCTTTTTGCCATTTGTGTATGCTTTGAACGTAGGATGAAGTAATTGGCAAAGCTATACACCTCGTGCTCCTGCTTCTGCAGTCTACTGCACATGCCTGTGCCAAACGGTGGAGAAGCATATTCTGATATAAGTTGTTGGTAATCCATGTCAAAGATTGCGGATATTCAGGACCTTCGCACCTAGGTACCTGGGACTTAAGCATCCTTCACAGTTGACCGATGATGGAACAAGGTCAGGCAAAAGTTGGTGGGTTATACTGGTCAAACCTTTTAACTACAGATATAGACTGTTTCAGTAAATTGAACATCTTCAGCAGACAGTGGTTGAAGCTGTGGCCTAACAGAGCTCCATGAGGCCAAATAGTATTTATTTCCTAGTCTTGCACTAGGCTTGAACTCACCACTCAAAAACTGCTAGCTAGTTGAACCTCCTAAATGTAGCCAAGAAGATTGTTTCTTTTCAAGTAGCACTGATTTCTGAGGCAGACAATATTGAAACAGCCTTCAAGCTGGTCTGACTACTCCATAGTATTCTGTTGGCTTAGAAACATGACGACGGGGAGTGGAATGTACACAGGGAAATTGGCTTAACACTAGGGCGGCCATCTTGGAATAAATGACCCGGTAATGGTCGCAAACCCAGTAATGCGGGAATCGGTGCCTAGTGTCCCGGGTGAATGCTGTAAATGGCAGGCAAGTGGTGAGATACTATTACTCCACAAGAACGGTGTGAGTATTATTCAAAAGAAGTTAATATAGAATGAAGGCTGGAAAGGATGGAGGCTCGACGCTATGTACGCTATGACATAACTGACCCCACTTTAAATTGTCTTTTTTGTCACCCCCCTCACATAGGTTACAATAGACCGGGGCGGGACTACGTACTCGCACCTTGTTTTTACAGTGGGAAGACACTCTTACTCCCACATAACTTAGTGTAGATAGTCTTTAGGTCCTGACGAAATGCACTGTATAGCTTCGAACAATCTTGCATGAAACATGTTGACCATAGATATATAGTAGGGACGGGCTCCCCTGGACCCTCAAGCCAGAGAGCCACCACTCTGTTTGTTTTTAGTAAGGTGGGTTACCACTTCATTAAAGGTTTTTCTGTGGACTACCCAACCTTTTTTAACCACTCACGCACATCTACACATACGCACCTAAACCTCCCCCTCCCCTAGGGCCCTCACACCCTCGGCACCATACGGCAGGAACAAAAGATCTCCACTAAAGAGCCCCTTTAAGGGTGCCCGTCTGGTTGCACCACCGTCCCGACGAGGAGCGAGCCCATAGGATGAAGCATGACACCTAGCCTGCTTGATGTGTGAGGACTCTAGTTCCAACAAGGAGGACTCCCCGCCTGTTTGCCTTCCACTCACTTTGGTTCATCCACACGTTTTCTTCTGGAGAACTGCGTACCCTCCTTTTTGGTCTACAAGATTCAAGTTAGACACCACTACTACTTCTACCCTCTGGGAACTCTGGATTTCATTTGGGCTTGACTTCATCTCCCTTCCAGTCTGCTGCATCATATGTGCCTGTGCACCATACAAGAACCTTCCAAGGCCTGTGGGATCAAGGACACCTGAAGGAATCTCCCTTGAAGTGAAGGAGTAACTTTCCTGCATTCGCAGGCAATGCAACTAAGCTGACCGGTCTGCTGATCCTGAGCTCCTATGGACTCGGAAAAGATCTGCAACACAGGTGGTGGTTCGCCACAGCTCTCGAGGCCTGAAATGCCTTCTCACCAAGTTTGAGGCCAGTTTTCCACGTGGGAGCTGCAGGAACCGAAACACTGTACACCGCATCGACTTGCAGTAGCAGAGGCTTGTTGGCTTCCTTCCACCAAGATCTTCTGGCTCGAAGCAGCCCAAACTTCAAAGTGTCTCCAGTGACCAAAGTCTTCGTCCACATCGCATCGTTCGCATCGTGGCCTGCATCTTTTGGTGAACTGCTCGAGGTCCTCTTGTGACTCCAGTGCCTCTGACCTGTGGGTCCTGTTGAGGGTCACCTTTGGTTCTTTTGGGCTCCCCTGATTACTCAGGGCCTGCCCTGACTTCCCTGCTCATGGGGAGTCCCCTGGACCTTGCTTGTCCCGACATTGCACCTTCTTAGACTTCTACATTGTTTTGCAGTTGCCAAGGCTTGTTGGTGCTCCCGCCAGACACCAACCCCTTAACTCTTAACATCCAATGTGGGACAGCTCGTACACGGCTCCTGGTCTTCCTCTGCGTCGCCTGGTCCCCACAGCTATTGTCAAGGTCAACTATCCTGCACCTCCTGACATTGGTGGACATTCGTCTTCCAGATCTCCTGGTCACTTCTGAGGGATATAAACTCTTTCCCCTCTTCTTGCAGGTACCTCTCAACTAGAATCCACATTCGGATTCCACCAGACACTTTCTCCTTCTCCAGCAGCTGCACTTTCCTAAAATCCTCCATTTGGTTTGACTGCAGTTTCTGATACCATTTCACACCTATGCACCCTGCTTCCACCCTGCTTCCCTGTTTTAGTTAACATGGGTACTAGGGTATCCACAGGTGGGGTGGCTCTCCAACCTTCTGTTTTCCATGGTGTTTCTTCAGGGTCCACTGGGAAGGGTCCTTAATCTTTAAAATTCCAACCGCGACTTACACATTGATTTGTACGATGAACGCAGTTGTGTCCCCACCCTGCACACAATCTCCGTGGGGCTCAAAGTCTCTCACCTTGCGTGGTTCCTTGCGACCCCAGAACTTCTATGTCCTCTGGACATTGTCTTGACACGAGTCGTGGTTCTTAATACCACTTTCTTAGTATATGGTTTGGTCCCCCCCGGGGTCCACTGTGTATTCCGTGCTATTCACTTATTTTCTATGCAAAGTATTGTGTGCATTGTGCATATCTCGGGTAGGAGAGATCTCTATGTGTTAGAGAGTACTATATAATAAATACATATTTTTATAAATACCAGGTGCGGTTCTTTTTCACTCAATCTATACATGTAAGATTGCATTCTGGTAAAACAAGCTGCTTTACACTGCTTCTGGACTAAGCCTGAAGGTTGTTCTCCTCAGCTACCATTTAGAGCGTTTTATTAGATTGTCTAAGACCTCCTAAATCACAATAAGGGTTGTCTGGACTGGTGCAAGATGTCCACTTACATAAGTGTACATCATATATCAGGCCAGCCTCTCACATTTAGCCACTATTTTTAATAGTTGTTGAAATCCAAATCAATGGTGGAGACATGTTTCTGTTAATAATAAGACAAGCATTCGCAATGCAATAGGTCTCGCATTAGTAAAGTTTGAGCTATTGGTATTGTAAATGACAATTTTTTTATGTGTTGGTTTTGAAAATAGTGAAATTAATAGCTTTGGCATTTACAATGCCAATAGTTTTAACTTTCGCAAATGTGACACCTATAGCATTTGTAATGCTATATGTGTTGTATGTACGTGACTTACATGTATTGATATTACAAATAACAATGGCTTTTACTTTTTTTAAATAGTTAATACTTAAATAAATGAAATAACATCTTTTTGTGACATTTGTAATAAAGAATGAAACATTGAGGGAAAATATTTGAACCAGTTGTTTTTGAATGGTTGCACAGATTGATTTTGTGGTGGCGACGAGTGATGCTGTGGTGGTAGCGCATAGTGATGATGTGGTGCTCCTGAGTGATGCTGTGGTAGCGCATAGTAATGTTGGGGTGCCCCCGAGTGATGCTGTGCCCCTGAGTGTCAATCAGTCAGTGTCAGTCAGTAGTGTCAGTCAGTCAGTCAGTGTCAATCATTAGTGTCAGTCAATGTCAGTCAGTCAGTGTCATAGCCAATAGGTCTCGCTTTTGGGATCTTAGAAGTGTTTAGCCATGCAACAGTTGATGTTGTTGCACCAAGGAAATGATGCTGCATAACTAAATGCTTATAAGGTCCAAAAGGGAGACCTATTGGCTATGCCAATGCTTGTTGTGTTTGGCAACCAGTTTGAGACTGGTTACCTTCTCACAAAGCTTCATACATCTGGCCCCTAGTCTCTAAAGGCTCCCTAACACCGAGAGGCGGTGCTATACCAAGGTCATTGTACACAGCTGCTTCACAGTGCCACGGCAGGTGGGCACAAGGAAGGCCCTGATTACAACAAAAGGTTTAAAAATGGACTTGTTCCTAAGCGAAAGGGAGTGCCAAAATAGCAAAATACAATTTATCTGAGTTTCTGAAAACACTTCTACAAGATCTATAAACACTATGGGACTTATTTACAAGCCCCTTGCGCTACTTCTGCGTCACTTTTAACATGGGAAAAGTGAAGGAAAAGTGGCGCAAGGAGCTTGTAAATCTGCCCCCATGTTGTTCCGTTTAGCGCACCTTAGATTTGTGATGTTTATGCAGTAAGATTATTACCTGACAGCCTCTCTGCTGCCTCTTGAGGCAGGTATGTACTAATTCAAATAACTAAAAGTAAAATTAATTAATTGACCTTATATGCAGGAGTGAGCCCAGAAGTTGCATGTGTCTAACAGATTGCCTAACTTATGCCTGAGATACCGATAGGGAAAGTTTGACTGACTGATTATTTGTTTTTTTCTAATAGAATGTATGATGCATTCTCCTCAAAAAGGATTCCACAGTTCTCCTTCCAAACGCAGTAGCAGGTCGGAGAGTCATTTTTTAAAGAACATGAGCAAAGCGTAGTCCACAAGCAGGGATCCCCGAAACTGGCTACCAAGCATGTAGTGCGTGTAAACTCTGTTTTTAGTGGGTAGGGTTAACTGAAAGTGCAGCTTTCTATTGCCTACGGATCCATGACAGAAAATACAAGCCAGGATGCCGTTTACAAGTGGAGTGTGTTCTTCTGATAGTGGTGTCAGAAAAACCACTAAAGGGCTTCTGTGCCTGGATCTGAGGAAGTGTAGTTTAAAATAGTGCAGAAAGCTATTTCTGTGCCCGAGCACTCCTGCCGAAAATGCTCCATCACCAGCAGGGGGTGCCGTTTCACCTGCAGTTACGTGCCTTGATCTTGGTTTGAATGGTTCAATATGTTTGTTCTTTCAAGTGCTTGCTTGCAAGGCTAACGCCCTTTTAAATAACCACGCAAACAGTATTAGTCGCTGGCTGATGCAAAGATCAGCAGACAGTCTGAAGGAAGAAAACAGGTTCCGATTGCAGCAGGGCCTACTTGGGATTTCATCATTCTAAAACAGATGAAATCTGGAGCAGTCTTTTTCTACACTAGACGTTCTTACAGCTTTTGAAAAGTAGGTGAAACAGGCTGACCTTAGGGTTTCCATGGTCAGCAGACTGACTGCTCAAGCGAACTTGAGAGGGCGCATTTATTATTGGGAGGATGCTCTTGCGGCAGAGAGTGCACAGTCGGTGTGAGGAGGGTGCAAACTCTTCCTGAAGAGTGTACTCACTCTGGGACGATGCACGCGCTCTGTGGAGACGGCGCATACATACATTTGCTAGAGCCAGTCAGCTGTCTCGGAAGGTTGGCAGTGCGCGCAGTCTGGGCCGAGGGCACATGGTTGGTGTCGGTTGGTTATGGGCTGTGGTGAAGATGAATGGATGTTGAAATACTGAACGTCCCTCCCCCGGTCTCTGAACCCAATAAAATAACACTAGGCGTTTTCCCACTCCGCTTGGACCACAGAGCACGCAAGTTCAGATTAGTGCTGCTTATGTTATGTGGCTACATGACAGTCGGGAGCAGTCGGACCCCGCTGAAAAAGTATAGGCGGTGAGATCCGTACTAGGGGATGGCGAATGCAGATTGCGCCCTCTTTAAGAATCATGTGCAACGTGCTGCGATGGTCACGCATTTTGTTATTAATTGTAATATTCATAGAAACAATAATAAAAAAACAAATCAAATATAATGACATTATTATTAACCGCAGGGAAAATAAGTCAGTGTGTTGAAAGAAAATATAGTAGTCCAATGGCATGGCAACACTAACATCAAATCGCTAGATAAATACAGACGGTGACATTTTCCGTGGCTAAGATCTTAACCTTGAGGACACTGATTTAAGGCAATGTATTCTTTTTTTGTTAACTCTTTCATGGCATCAGATTTCAACCAATAATTATCGTCCAACCCTGATACAATTCACCTTACACCATGTGGCAATTTAGACCGAATCCGCAACGTATATTTAACTTGTTCAGAAAGCGAAAACATAATGATAGTAATGTTATTATAAAGCGCTTCGCCAGAGGGGTTCAAAGCGCTGTACATGGCAATGGGGGTAGAGTGAGCTCCAACTTCAAATGAAAATCCGCGTGCGCCTTTCTTACCGATTAGAAGCATTTCGGGAGCCCGATTAGTGGGTGAAATCCATTCTCCCCCCTCACTCGGCAGAGTAAGGAGACCCTCTCAGATCCAATTAATGAAAAGAAGCATGCAGCAAGTTCCTCTTTTCATAATAGCGCAGAGAAGCACTGTCAGCGCTTAAAGGCAGACGAGGCGCTACTCTACCCAGAGCACGCTCAGCCTTCCTGCAGCTTATTTACATACGATTATTGTCAGTGCTGTTAAAGGTAGGTCATCTACTGGAAATACCACTGGGAGAAAGATAATAACGTGCTGCACCGAGCCCAATGAGAAGGCAAACAATGCCACGGAAACAGAGCGACAGACGTGATGTAGGCAGAGAGTCCAGGCAGGCCCTACCACAGATCAGTGGCACTTTATAGCTGATTAAGCAACATGTATATCTTTCTCCCCTGAGCCACCACAAGAAAGTGCTGTTTGACGGGACCACCGTAAAGCCTGACAGGCCAGTTAAAAGTACTGAATGTGGCCAGGGTAAAACCACAGCCTGGGATTTAAATGGCTGAGCTAGGTTGTGAGCAATTAGACGAAAAGGGAGATTGGAGAAAGAAAATAAAGCGGGCACACTCTGGGGGTAGAGAGAGTAGAGAAACAGAGGTGTAGGTAAAAGAGCGTGATAGAGAAACGAAAATAGCAGAGAGGTGCTTAAAATAAAGAGACACTGCCTGGCGGCCGCGAATAATTAGAGGGGAGGAGACATGCGAGACACGGCCTGGCGACCGTGAAAGTGAAAGTACGGGGGAAGCTTCAGAAGCCTGTGGGAGGGAGGCTGATTGCTTTGATGTGGACGCGAGGAGGAGAAATGCCTGAGGCCGAGCTAGCGCATGCTGGGGGAAGCAATAGATGGCTGGCTTTGATGTGGTGATGCGAGGCAGGCAGGCGGATAGAAGCTCGTGCACGGGACACATGTACTTCTTGAAATCCACATTTTTTGAGAGCCTAGTATAGCTCTTAGTTTAGCCCCAATAGGTTTCGAGTTATAAATAACTCGACCTAAAAAAGTATATTTCAGAAACTTGTTTGCCTGAACTGTCAGAAGGCTAATTAGCATTACCCTCTGACAGCTCTCAGCCTGTGCTCAGCTTTAAAAAGTTGTGGAAAATGTTTGAAATGCATCCCAGTAGTTAACAGTTGGCTGATCCTAATGGTTGGGGTTGACTCCACTAACTGTCCCATTGGGGTTCCTAATACTAGCACCCTTATATTACTAAATTACTGCACACATTACTTTACTTGCGTCAAGTTCAGAATCGGAAATATATGTATATCGTAAATAATGATTAGTATATTGTAAGGCTTCTATCCCAGAATATATGAAATTATCTTCCACATAATTAAATAAAAAGCTCATGTATTACATTTTACAGGAGATAAAAATGTTTTTTAAATCGTTAGCTGTTTTATCTGATACTCATATAGATATACACTAATGTGCAGAGGTACACTGAGACCCTCATGTGTGAGTATTCCCGCTTTATAAGACGCTGATTGATTGATTTAAGTATTACAGTTGCAAACTCAATCTCACCCCACAAAACTCTCCACCCAAGTTAGGTATTAAACTCCTACAAATGGAAATTGGAATCTGTGTACGTTTTAAAACCGTTACCTTTATTTGTGCATACATAATTAAATATTTCTTGAGAATAAATAGAGTGCTTGTTTTGTTTTCAGTCATGAACTCGATGCAGAAGAAAACCCCTCTGAGATTCTTGACAAAACCTGGTCTGTTCTAGGATTCAAGCGAGGCACTGGAGAAAGGTAATCTCTTAAATAGAGGAAATGAATAACTTTTGTTTTGTTAAATGTTTGAGTGCAGGATAGTATTTTCAAAGTATTGTTGTAGTCCTGTACACATTTTCCTAAAATGCTTTCATGTCAGTAACGGTTTCCCCTATTCAGTTTGTGGAATATTATCTGTAAGCCCCTGTTAAATGTAAATTAAATTTTAAATTACAAGTGGAATTGACCATGGTTCGCTGTTTCCTCATCTCCTTTATGCAAAGTACAAGAATTGTTATAGCACTGGCCCATTTTGAAGGACTGTTGCAGTTCAGGAATAGTGTGGCACTTGCTAAACTCACAAAGACCAAATGTCTGCCATACATATATTCTAATTTACACGAATGACACTCACATTTTAATGAAATAGGATTTAAAAATATAACTATTGCGCACTATATTTGTATCAGCTACAGCCTGAAAATGCATGTCCTTTCCTTAATACCTTTTTATTAGGTCTCGTAGCGAAAACAGCGCGTAAGCGCTGTGTCTCGCCAGAGATCTTTTGTTACTGACTCTGCTTCCCAGGAGACAGCACCTGGCCGCGCGCATCTCGCAAAAGGCGATTCGGCGCACGAACGCGCTCGCCGCTCGCCGTGGCTGTCTCCTGGGAAGCGCAAACATATGCAGGCACACCTCCCCCTGCACGCATGCGCACACACATACACAAGCACACATACACGCACGGAGAGACACCCCCCCCCTCGCACACACAGACACACGCACAGATACAGGCCCCCCCCCCCTATGGCATGGTCGCATGGAGTCTGAAGCTGGCTGCCCGCCTGTCACGCGCTACATTAACTATTAGCTAATTCGGGCCCAGTATGCGGAGCATGTCCCCCCATACGTCAGATAAATGTCCTATTTCCAGTATGTCACAAAAGGATTCAATTACATTCAACATGAGCATCATGAAAATCAAACACAGATCAGTCCCATCAGGGAAGCACAATAGACCCCAATTAAATACATTTGCATATACACACGTACACACATATAAGATAAGCATTCAGTGGGGCCGCCCGCCGTCACAATGGGTACTTACAAGACAGGACACACGGACAGCCCCAGGGATGCACTTTGCACACACACGACCACTGAATCAGCCGCTCACACCCACACTGGCAACATTCCCAACCCAGGGCTCCCCGACAAACGAACATAAATCTCACCACCGGGCTCTCCTGCGGCAGGCTGCGCCTCACGGGTCGATGCTCGCCCCGAAGGGTCCCCCGGACAGCAGACAGCGGCCCTCTGTGTCCTCCTGCAGCTGGATTCCGCCGGACAGGACTAAAGGCTGCCGAGTCCCTTTGAAGCTCCTAACACCAGCTGCCCACGTGCTTCCTCCTTGTGCAGCCTCGAGCGCGGGAGGGGGTGTGGCGGGCGGGAGCACGCGCGAACCGGCCCCGTTAGCTCAAGTCGGCGTGCGACTGAGGTCCCCCCTCGAAGCCAGCCAATCGCAGAGCGAGAGAACACGGTCCCCTACCCTCGCTCAATCGGTGAAGCCAGAGTCAGGCTTTTGGGGCGGAACCAACCCACCCGAGGGGGCTGGAGTAAATAAATAAACACCGTGGAATAAAACCAGTCTAAAATATCTGCGTCAGACAAAACGAAAATATGTTTATTAACTTGTATTTCAGTGACGCACTTGTGCCAATAAAGAGGATTCTGCAGTAAGAAATGGTCTCCCGCGACAAAAAAAAATGTTAAAACGAAGGCCCTTTAAAATAAGCATTTGCAATGCAATAGGTCTCGCAGTTATTAGACTTTGAGCTATTGGCATTGTAAATGACAATGCCTTTTATTTATGTTTTCAAAACCAACACATAAATAAAAGGCATTGCCATTTACAATGCCAATAGCTCAAAGTCTAATAACTGCGAGACCTATTGCATTGCAAATGCTTGTTGGAACAGGGATGGAAACCTAAAGATTGTGTGCTATGTTATCTTTGAACATCCACATGTACCTTCTTTAAATTTATAAAGGTATTGTTGGAGTTCCTTTCACTTGAGTTAGTTATGAGTCACTTTCTAGCTTGCCCAATTTAAACCATCATGGGAATTGAGTGAGATCCCATTAGGAATCGGCAAGTTGTACGTCATACTTTTTGGCATGTAATTGTTTACTCTCATTCCCCACAGGTTCCCATGAATAGTTGCTTTATCCTTGAAATTCCAATTAACCTTTTCACCAGAGATTGATAAGTCCCTTTATTAGAAAGTGGTGCATTTTAGTGAATCCGCATAGGATTGCTCAGAGACTGTGTTGGCACCATTACATTGATTTGGCAAGGTTTGTGAAGATCAACTATGGGAATACTACAATAGACCCGCAACAGGTTTTTGACAGGCAAAGTCCTAATATCCCTTTGTAACCAGTCGCTTTCTACTGCTACGAGGCAAGACTGAGAGCTTCTCCCCTTATCTTATGCCTGTGTTTCCCTATCTCCTCCCTGCCCATAGTCTCTGATAAGCTCAATCCTTGCATTGCCTCTCTGCAATCCCTTCCTCATTGGCAAGGGCTGCACTGTATATCATTTTCTGGTCCCTCCCCTGTTCAATCACTTTTGGGGGTGTGGTCCTTCTCCTTTTCATCCTTGAGGTTTCTCTGCACTGTACAGCCTTCGTTTGCTCTGGGATATCCCTGTCCTGAATCACACTAGATTCATGCTCCTATCACTGACTGCCAGATCTGCCCTAGCGAGAACTGTTACCCACTGAAATGAGCATTTCTGCTCTGCATTCCCATCCTGTTGCCCCTCAGGGAGCCCCACATCATTGAGCCTCTTCTACGACACTAGAGAGCCATATCAACTGATCAGGTAAATGTGAAATCCCATTCGTTTTCTGCAGCCTTTCACAGACAGAAAAGAATTGAAGCAGGGTAACTGTAAAAAATTAATTTAGCAAGGAAGGGTATCAAGTGACTGCAGTAGGCAACAAGAGCGAAACTCGAGTTGTGCATGATGCCACCTAGAAATACAAGATGGGAAAACCCCACTTTTTTGCCAGCTTCTAATCTCTAATCTTATGTTGTGTGTGGCTCACCCATCATGCTCCCAAAAGGCATAACCAATGGACAGCTGTGAAGAGGGAGAGGAGTCATGTGTGCCCATGTGTTACATGGCCTTCCTTACCATCAGGCACCTGTAGTGGCTCCTTCTGCTCCTTTCCCATTTCTAACACATACCTTGTGCCCTACCACGCCCTTACCTGCCCAACTATTAAAACACTGCAAATACTTGGAGACTTGCTACACTCGCTCACCATGCTAACCAATACCCTTCTTCCCCCAGCCGATATGTTTAAAATGAACCATGCTGCTGTGCCACATTCTCCCACCACCCACAGCAAACCACTGCTCCCCAGAAATAAAATAGAAGTACAAGATACTCTTCCTCCCTACTTGTTGCCTTCGCTCTCTGTTCCAGCTTGGCCCCACGCTCTCCAATGTCAATATGGCATATTGACATCTCTTCACTGACCGCCCCACCAGCATGAATTTAGATTTTGGACTTCTGAGGAGCCTTCGAACATTTGGAATTAACTACTTAATGTAAAGACTGCTCTTGTTATCGTGTGTCCAGCCAACCACGAATATTTGTGGGCTCTGTGGTTTTTCTTCTTCTTCTGAATTATGATAATGTATGCTGATTTTTAAATTCTTAGCACAACATATGCACCCACACTGTGTTCCCAGAACATAAACTTAATTGTTACTTTCTTCCACATAATCACTCTGCAACACCACCCATTTGTGAAGAAATTAGATCTATTTGTCTCCTCTCCAGTTGAGCGCTAGTATCAATAAGCTGATTTGCCTTGGTGGTAGTGTTTTAGGGATTGGAGCCCATGCTGCAGAGACTGAACCAACACCCCACTGAAGACACTAACACTTTTATATCAGAGCAATTCAATAGAACAGTGGATTCTAATGTTATAGATAATGGCTTCCATTTGCACCCATAAAAGGAATTGTGCTGCAGTAGGAGTAGGGCCTAACCTTTTGCAATTTTCTGTATTCAAGACTTCACATTATTGTTGGCTAAGCCAATATTATCTTTCATTTTGATGATTTTGTTGATTATACTTGTCATTGCAGATATGGAAGGATTTCTAGCTTCAGTCACCGAACGGTGCGTTATCTGGATAAAAATGTGAAATGCAAACCAAAATCACTTAGCAAGCTCAAGCCAGTATATTCCAAGAACAAGCACATCTTTTTTACAGAGGAACCTGAAGCAATTTTACCTGCAAATGATAATGTGGCGGACAAGGTAAACTTTTATGTGAGCTTGTTGATCTGTCTTTGCTCTTTTAGCACTCATATCTATTTGTATTCGATAGAGACTTCTAGCCTCAGATTCCAAAACTTAGAATTATCTCCAGTTGTTAGACTGGATCAAGAAATTTTTCATGAGTAGAATCCCTGTGCGCCAGTAGGTGGCGTTGGTCGGGTCCACGTGGCATCGTCTGCGCTGGAAATGACGTACGCAGTGCCCAGCTAGGCAACACCCTAGTACGCTGACTGTTTGTTTCCGTGCAGACAGCGCAGATCCAGAGAGTGCCACCCTCAGTCAAATTTTGAGTGCCCCTTTTCAACTTTTTATCAAAGTTTTTTTAGATTTGTCTCCTGGTGTGGCAGGGATGTCATCCAGAAAGGTTGGATTGAAGCCCTGCTGGGTCTGTCACCAAAAAATGCTTGTGACAGACACACACCTAGTCTGTCTCTGGTGCCGTGAGCATAACCATAGTGCCAAAACCTGCGTCGATTGTCGTGCCATGTATTCCAAGGCCTCGAGGAGCGATGCCTCAAAATCCTTGCAGCTTGACGTCCAATGCTGCAACGGTCTCGATCCCAGTCGAGAGGAAGGTTCCGGGATGGGTCGTAGAGCCATCGATCTTCATTGCAGTCAAAGTCGTCCCAATTGCATACTGATCTTCTTCCTGCATATTTGCCCTCAGCACCAGTCTGGCCCCCTGGATCCACAGATAGTTCTAGGCTGGCGCCGGTAGTACCAACTCAACCTTCACTGGTGCCTGCCACACTGACTGAACCCCGTGCCATCCCCATTCTTATCCCCAACACCGACATGGAGGCGGATGAGCGTCGTCGATGTTGACTGGAGCCATGCCATCCAAGCTATATGCTATTTCTGTAGGCTAGGGAAGTTATGAGAGGGGCCACTGGACTCTGAAGAAAACCAGCCCCTAGATCCCACTGAGGAAACCTGGTATGAGAAATTGGCAGATGCCAGTGGACTGGACACCTCCTCAGACACTGGCGTGGTTGCACCTCCTGCTTTGGCTTTGGATGAAGGAGCCTCCTTTGCTGTGGTGGTGAGGAGGGCAGCCACTGTCCTGGACCTTACGCTGCCCTCCTTGACTGTCAAGATAAACGTCTTGATGGAGGTGCTTCAACCATCTAAACCGCTTCTCCAGTTTAACAAAGCCCTTGTGGCCGTCCCACGCCCTGCTCAGGACCCCCTGTGAACAGGACGATTGTCTGACACCATCGCCCTGACCAAGGGGACCACAATTTTCTCACACAGCAACCCACCCCAGAGAGCTTGGTGGTCCACCCTCCACTTGCCTGGAAAATCCTGGCACATTCCCTACCACCCCACCGGATTGGGTATCCAAAAAGCTGGATACCTAGGGCAACAAGATATTTTCTTCGACCAGCTTGTTACTGCTGTCAGTGAACACTGCCTGTCTTTTGGGCCGTTACTCCCATTCCCTCTGTGATATGGTTCCGTAGGTACTGCCTATGGTCCCAGAGGAAGCCTGGGTCATACTCTCCCAAGCTATTGCTGACAAGAGAGATTCAGCTAAGTTCACAATTCGATATGGAATGGACATGACCAAATCGCTAGGCAGAGCGGCCTTACAGTGTCATGCCTGGCTCAGTGGTGGGATTCTCTCTGACATGGACCTGATCTTGGAGGGCACTGCAGCAGCAGACCCCTCACCCTTCCCCAACCAGATCTGATAGCAGTGACAGATGGGTCCCTTCTGAGATGTGGCGGCCATCTGGGTGAGGTGGAGATCAGATTCCTCTGGTCTCTGGCAGAATCCAGACTCCACATCAACGTTCGGAAATCCTAGCAATCTGGCTGACATTGAAAGCCTTTCTACCCTCCATCAAGGGAAAGATTGTGCAGGTGTTCATGGACAAGAAACAACGATGGGAGCACACTGTTAGCCTCTCCTCTAGATCGCCCCTCTGCATTCTGGTATATGCAGTGCGTGTAACTTGAAGAGTTTGGGAAAAAGTTTGTGAGTGTTTCACCAAAGTTGGTGTAAGAAAGTACTTGATATTTCCATGGACAACACCACTGCTATGTGGTACTGCAAACAGGGCAGGGTTGTGTACCCTTCGTCAAGAGGTCTTGCTCCTGTGGACATGGCTGGAATGTTAGGGCATTTCCCTGGTGGTTCAACACCTGGCGGGCTCTCTGAAAGGCACAGTGGACAAACGTAGCCGAAGATGCTTAGTGTATCACGAGTGGCATCTCCATCTGGAGGTGGTGCAAGGTTTCTTTTAGAAGTGGTTTGAGCCTTGGTTAGATCTGCTTGCTACCTTGGAGAACACACAATGTCAGATGTTTTGTGTGCTGAAGTTTTCAAGATGGCTCTCGCTCTGAGAATCTTTTCATTTCGAGTAGAGATCAGGCTTCCTGTGTGCCTTTCCGCCATTTCCATTCCTGCCCAGAGTTCTCAAAAAGATCATGAACTGCTGGGCCCAAGTTATTCTTGTGGCTCTGGATTGGGCTCTGAGAGTTTGGTATCCTAAGCTGTTGAGCATGGCCATCGGTTCTCCGATCAGGCTGCCCCTTTGGGAGAATCTACTGTAACGGCAGCAGGGGAGGGTTTGCCTCCCAAACCTGTCAACACCTAGTCTTCATGCATGGCGATTGAGCTGCAACATTTGACCTTCCGCCTGAAGTCTGCAATGTTATCTTGGCAATCTGGCGTCCTTTCTGGTGGCAATTGCATCTGCCCAAAGAGGCAATGAGCTGCATTCACTGTCCTCTAAGCCTTCCTACATCTCATTTTTCTCTGACAGTCTGCTCCTTTGGACTTCAGCATCTGTCTAGCTGAAGGTAGTCACTGTGCCCGATCGGGAATTCAAGAGGTACGAACAGTTCGGGAAGGTGTTCTCGTCCCTCAGTTTGGGACTGCGGTCAGTTAATACCGCATGCCTCTTGGGCCGCTATACCGACACCCTGTGGGACGCGGTCGCGGACGTGCTGCCACAGTGTCCGGAGGAGGTCCGGGCAAAACTCACCCAAACCCTTGCGGAGGGTTGAGATGCAGCACGGTATTCCATCCGGTGTGGGCTGGATACCACGGACTCACTGGGCAGGGCGATGGCAACGACAGTGGCAGTTCGACGCCACGCCTGGTTGAGGTCAGCCAACTTTTCGGCCAATGTCCAGGCCACTCTGCTGGACATGCCGTTTGATGGCCGTCGCCTCTTTGGCGACAAGGCAGACCATGCGCTTGAGCAATTTTAAGGACTCCAGGGCTACGGCCAAGTCTTGGGCCTCTCGGCCCCTCGCCAGCAAACGGGTGCCTTTCGCTCCTTTCGTGGCCAAGGAAGGGGCGCCCCCTCACGTGCTGCCAGCCAAGTGCCGCAGAATGTCCAACAGCGTGGTGGCGGCCGTGGAAACCGCTGTGGCGGCGGTGTGGGACAACGGCGCGGCCAGTCCACACCTTCCCCCTCAGCACCTGCCTCAAAACCCTCCTAGTCCGTGCTTTCAGGCCCATGTGACGCCAGTGGGGGGCAGGGTTCGCCATCACCTCTTCCACTGGCGCACCGTCACGTCGGACAGGTAGGTGCTGCAAATCGTCCGAAGGGGCTACTCCCTCCCCTTCGAGGCGACCCCTCCAGCCATGCCACCGCAATTCCACTGCGTGTCGGGGGATCACTTGCAACTGCTGCAAGAGGAAGTCACGGCCCTCTTGGCCAAGGGGGCCATTGAGCACGTTCCTTGGGCCAGAAGTAGGGTGTGGTTGTTACTCCCACTACTTTCTGGTACCCAAGAAGGGCAAAGGGAGCCTACGCCCTATCTTGGACCTACGGAACGTCAACGGCTACCTCCGGAAGGAGAAGTTCAAGATGCTGACTCTGGCTGAGGTCTTAGCTGCCCTGGACCCAGGAGACTGGATGGTAGCGTTGGACTTGCAGGACGCCTATTTTCACATCCCCGTCCTGCCGGTCCACCGGCGTTACCTCAGGTTCACGGTAGGCCACGAGCACTTTCAATTTACCGTGCTCCCCTTCGGCCTTACCAGCGCCCCACGGGTGTTCACCAAAGTGATGGCGGTGGTCGCAGCCCATCTGCGCAGGTTAGGGGTTTCAGTCTTCCCCTACCTCGACGACTGGTTGTTGAAGGCGGGCTCGCCCCAGACAGTCATCAGCCACCTCCAGACTACGGCCGACCTCCTGCATCTTCTGGGGTTCTCCATCAACATGGCGAAGTCACACCTGTGTCCCTCTCAGAAGCTCCTCTTCATCGGAGCGGTTCTGGACTTGGCGCAGTTTCGGGTTTATCCACCCGAACAGTGGGTTCGGGATATTCAGGCTTTGATTCCGATCTTTCAGCCTTTATCCCGGTTCTCGGTCAGGTTGACGCTGTGGCTTCTGGGGCTGATGGCCTCCTGCATCCTTCTGGTGCATCACGCCCGGTGGCGGATGCGGGCTCTACAGTGGAACCTGAAGTTTCAGTGGGCCCAGCATCAGGGCAACTTGTCCGACCATGTCCTGATCTCGGAGGGCACTGCAAAACAGCTGCAGTGGTGGCTCACGGACCGCGAATGGGTCAGTGGCAGATCCCTCTCCCTACCCCACCCGGAGCACGTAGTTGTGACGGACGCGTCCCTGCAGGGCTGGGGAGGCCACATGGGAGAGGCGAGATCAGAGGCCTCTGGTCTCCGGCGGAGTCCCGGCTCCATATCAACCTTTTGGAGCTGCGGGCGATTCGTCTTGCACTGAAGGCATTCCTCCCCTCTGTCCGGGGGAGTGTAGTGCAGGTGTTCACGGACAACACCACCGCCATGTGGTACTGCAACAAACATGGCGGGTGGGGTCGTGGACCCTCTGCCAGGAGGCTCTGCGCCTCTGGCAGTGGCTGGAACATCAGGGCGTGACCCTGGTGGTTCAACACCTGGCAGATAAGCTGGACGCCAGGGCGGACGAACTCAGCCGACTGCATGATGGATCACGAATGGCGTCTGAATTCGGACGTGGCGCAAGGCCTCTTTCAGCAGTGGGGGAGCTTTGGTTAGATCTATTCGCCACAGAAGAGAACGCGCAATGTCATCAGTTCTGCGCGTTGGAGTTTTCAAGGCGGCACTCAGTCGGGGACGCTTTTCGTCTCGAGTGGAGTTGCGGTCTATAGTACCCCTTTCCGCCTATACCACTTCTGCCCAGAGTGTTAAAGAAGATCAGGCGTGACCGGGCCCAGGTTATCCTTGTGGCTCCAGACTGGGCACGAAGATACTGGTATCCCGAGCTACTCAGCATGTCAGTCGATCTCTCAATTCGTCTGCCTCTTCGGGAGGACCTTCTGTCGCAGCAGCAGGGGACGGTCCTCCACCCGAACCTGTCCAGTCTCCACCTGCAAGCTTGGAGATTGAGCGGCGACAGTTGAGGCCATTTGACTTGCCTCCCGAAGTCTGTAATGTCATTCTGGCAGCCAGGCGTCCCTCCACAAAGTCGGTATACGCCTTCGGGTGGAACAGATTTGTGGCATGGTGCACAGCAAAGGATGTGGATCCTCTCTCTGCCCCTCTCTCTGAGGTTCTTCTCTTCCTTCTTATTCTTGCCCAGCAGGGCTCTGCTCTGGGCACTCTCAAAGGCTACCTTTCTACCCTTTCCGCCTTCTTAAGGCTACCTGATCAGCCTTCTTTGTTCAAGTCCCCCATTGTCAACAGATTCTTAAAGGGCATCACTATGTTCCCTCCTGTTCCCTTCGTGATGCCCCAGTGGGACTTGAATCTTGTACTTACTTATCTGATGTGTGCTCCCTTTGAGCCGCTCCATAACTGTCCTCTCCGTCTTCTTACCTTGAAGACTGCTTTCCTGGTTGCCATCACCTCTGCCAGGAGAGTGAGTGAGCTCCAGGCTCTTTCTTCTACACCTCCTTTCCTCTCTGTTCATCTGGACAAGGTTGTGTTGCGGACGAGACTTTTGTTCCTACCCATGGTTGTCACGGCCTTCCACATTGGGCAGTCCAGTACCTTGCCCCCCTTCTTTCCGCCTCCGCATCCCTCGAAAGAGGAAGAGAGGCTCTACCGTCTGGACCCAAAACGTGCGCTCTCTTTTTATCTAGATCGCACATGCCAGTTCCGGATGGATGACCAACTCTTCGTTGGTTACGTGGGCGCTAAGAAGGGAAAGGCGGTGCACAAGCGGACCATCTTGCGGTGGATCATCTTGTGTATCCAGGCGTGTTACTCCTTGGCAAAGAAGGAACCCCCTGTGGGTCTACGGGCTCATTCTACTCGGGCCACGGCGACTAGAACTGCCCTGGGTGGAGGAGTACCCTTGCAGGACATATGCCAGGCAGCTACGTGGGCCTCGCTGCACACGTTTGCGAAACATTATTGCCTGGACAGGCAAGTCCGGAGGGATAGCTTCTTTGGCCGTTCTGTCCTCCAGGACTTTCTGGTGTGATTATTGGTTCGCAGACCCACCACCGGGGTTGGTATTGCGGGGGGATCTATTCTAAGGTAAGGAATCTATCACTAACGTGTCTCTTTCAGATGCACAAGTTACTACTTGTGTAACGATATATCTGTAAGAGACATTAGTTAGTGATAGATTCCTTACCGACCCACCCATCCTCCCTGTTCTGCGAACCGATATCTATGGTTAATGTCATCCCCTTTCAGGGCCCTAGTTTCATGGCACCAGTGTTGGTTCTATCATGGCTCTGCATATCTGGCGCGGAAAAGCTGTGTATCAGAACTGACGTCAGCGCGCATGGGCGGCGTCTAAGTACTCCTACAACGTCATTCCGGCGCTAATGACGCCGACGACGGACGCGGAGCCACGAACGACACCTGCCAGCGCGCAGGGGTATTGCTACGCAAAATTTTCCGGATCCAGTCGTACGCCTGGGGATATTCTAAGGTAAGGAATCTATCACTAACTAATGTCTCTTACAGATATATCGTTACACAAGTAGTAACTTGTGCGTCAAGTATACAGGATATCTAAACAGTATTACTCCCACCTCTCCCACACCGCAAATCGCGGGGTGGGAGGAGCATACGCTTGGATCGCGTTCTGCTAGCTTCCCGGACAGCGTTTCACTCGCCATTCCAGAGGACAGATTCATTCGCCTCGTGCCTCCTCCCACCCCGCGATTTGCGCGCTACTCCGACCATTGAACCGATCACTCCCGGACAGCGTTCTTCGTGTCTGTCGGAATTCCTAGAGTACAGAATCAATTGACTGGTGTGGTCTCTCATCCTGAGATTCACTCTCAACCCCGATCACACCAAACGACTCCGGACATCCTTGACCTCCACCTTTGTTTCCATGCAACCTAGATGGCATTCCGGGCATGACAGCCACCTAGCATTGAGACGTCCTTCGAGACCTCTCTGTTCGTGTACCCCTGCTTTGCTTCCAATTAATTTTTCCTACGCACTGCTTACAGCCCCTCAGTCCTGATGATGATCCTTCCCATATGGATCGAAACGCCGTCGACTTTCCAGCAAAACATTAGGCGCCCCTTCCTTAGTGGTTCTGAAAAATTGCCAAATTGTAATACAAAAATGAATTGTTTGATAAACCGCTCTGTTTTTAATCACTGTATATAAATATTTTCACTACACACTTTGCGCCGTTCACGCTGCTTTCACTGTCACTTTCGTCGCCGTAGTGCCACCTTCTTTTTGCACTCGTGCACCTTGTACATCTTTGGGCTGTCACTTGTTATTTATTAATTACAGTGCTGATATTAACTGTAACTATAATTGTCCTATTCTACGTAAAAATGTTGATAAAATGATGCCTTGAGCACATATGAAAATCAAAATTGAGTTTCCTTGTTCTTTGATGGATAATACTGTATAGATATCCTGTATACTTGACCAAAATAATACCAGTTGGGATATTGTTTGTTGTATACATTTCTCTACCCCAATCCCAACAAGGTTGACGGGTTTTCACTTCTGTTCTTTATACAAGGAATAGTCCATCAGCATGGTTCATTGGTTAGACGTTAAGCCACGTGTTAACATGCTAGGGAGGGTCAGGAAGAGAGCTTTCTTTATGTTCTGTCAATGAGGTCTCTGTGATAAGTATCCAGTGTACCTCTGAGCCTGGAACGAAGGAAGACCCAGAACAGGTTCATTTTTCAATTCAATCGTTCTGCAGTGGGGGCGTCTGTCAGAGCCTCCAGTCATTGCTTCTTCTTGAATATCAGCTTGCACTACTGATGCTTCATGTTAAAATGTATACTTGAGATATGATTAGGATATGGTTTTAAATTATGTTATGGATGCTAGGCACCTTAAGACAAGGGTTGCACATTTACTCTTGATAGTTAAATGTATAGTGCTCCACGCTGTAGAGATGGCAATTAAAATCGGCCTTATAGAATAATTGTAGGGCATAAGAAAGATAATATATGCAACATTTTTAAGGTATTCTGTTAATGGCTTCTCTTCCTTATGCTGATGTTTTTTAATGTTGGACTTTCAAACTTTCAGGTTCAGATATTTCTACAGCAAGCTGGTGATTGTTTGGGATTGTCCTCAGAAGAGACTGGTTCTACTGAAATTATCAATGAGTCCACGACCAGCAGTGACTCTGAGGAACATGAACTATGTGTCAGAAAATTCCCTGTCCCTCTACTGAGGATTCCACCTTCAACTTCAGTGCAAAATGAAGTGCCAGTTAGCTCTGGAGTCTGTACATCCGAAGGGGGCAACACAGAAGAAACTATAGAGGAAGTTGCATCTGAGGTGTCGTATGAACTGGACAGCCAAAGAGAGTTAGTTGCATTGGATATTCCCGATTATCTTCAGGTAGAAGCAGAAGGTGAGAATATGTAGCATTTATATTTTGTGATGGTGTACAGGAGTATCCAATTGACCCAATCTCGTGAATGTAATTGTCTCGCTCGGTATGTCCGTCAAATCAAGTTTGTGGAAGAGCGGCTAAATGTTTAAGCCAGTTTTGAGGCTTTGAATATTATTCATCATAACCAGGATAATATTATGCTAGGATAGTCCTAGAAGCAGTGTGTTTCCACCACTTTTTCTTATTTTGGACCTTAAGAAATTTCTCCTCCCCAGTGCACTAAAGCTGTCTAAAGAAGCCAAACCACATGTCCTTTGCTAAGGTAATGTGCCTTTGCTTTGTTTGTCTAGAACCTGCTAATGGTGGACTGACTATATTGCCAATCAGTTCCTGACGTTCACATTGAAAAATATCAAACACCATCATAAGGCAACCAAATGCAAGTCACTGCTGTCCCTGGCATCTGGGTCTAATTGTGGAATAAGGTTTTTCAAACAAGTGTCATGCATCGTCAAAAGCTAGTATAACCAACAAGGAGCTCATAGAATATATAGGGAATTCCAAATTAATGGGACACCCTTTCAGTCTTCTCATATTTAGAAAGTGTTCATCTACACATTTTGATACTAAATGAAAGTTCATACATCATCAGTGTATTAGCAGATGTAACAAAGATTTATCAATTCGCACCCTATCAAAGTTGCTTTTTTTTCTAACTATATTTCCTCTTGATTTGATAGGTGCATGAGTTTTATGGTTTGTGCTATCATGTATTTCACATTTGAAAGGTTTTTGGAGCATTTAAAATACAATTCTTAATTACTTCAAAATAGTGTGATAATAAATCATTGATTTCTCTGATGTTTATATAGTGGTGACATTATACTAAATTGAATCAGTCAGATAATTTGAGTGCACGGTGTGTTGTATCCAAATTCAGAAATTGGAATTACATGTTTGGAACTGTTTCTCAGTCACATAAGCAAGGTTTTTTCCTATTCTGGTATTGTATATCTCTGATGGATACTTCTAACTGCAGATTCATCACCTTGTGAATATTTCCAAGTATCAGACTGGATCCGGAAACTTTAAAGCAGTAATTCTGTGTGCCAGTAGGTATCATCATATGTCTCCACACTGACTTAGTGCCACTCCAGAAGTGAAAAACAGAGCTGCATATGAGCACCACCCATGCTTGCAGAGGTCGGTTTCTTTCTTTCCACATCTTCAGACATTGATCCGGAGCTCCACTCTCTTATCTTAGACAATTCTTTTTTTTAACCCATTCGGAGTTTGGAATGCCTTGGACTTGTAGGACAACTCCAGGGCCTGTGACAACTGCACCCAGATGAATCCAAAGGCCATATGGGACTGCCAGATGACTGTTGGCAAACATCTGAAGACTCAGAACTGCGCCCTGTCAAAGTTGAAAGGAAGGTCTGTTCCCTCTGCCTAAGTCATTCCTAAGGAAGGTCCTCCTCACGCCTAAGTCTTCAGGTAAGTCAAAGTAAAAGCACAAAAAGTCTAGCGAAAATCGGTCCCTTCCAGCTACTCTCTCCAACTCCTGAGAGGGTTTCATTATGTCACCCGATCCTGATCCGGATCTCCATCAGCGCCAATCAACAGTCTGGTCCAAATGCATCCCTCATTTTCAGTTCTGTCTCTAATGTTTTCGCGATTAGAGGCCTTCAGAGATGCTGTGCTGCACATTTTCAGCACATAACCTGTCCCATCTGCTGCACTTTGGGCTCTAAGGATCTGCAGGGGTCTCCAGTTAGGCTTCTGCTGGCGTTTGTTGCCCTGGGAACCTCATCGGGTACAGCACTTGTGCCGATTACAGTTTTGCCGCTACTCCCTGAGCCTGTTCCTTTTGCATCGATGCCGGTTTTGACCACACTGGAGGATAATTTGCATCCTACTGAGCTGTCCGACTCTGATCAGAATTTACCACAACTTTGACCGGAGCCATGTCTAGCTCCGCCAACAGGCTATCCATCCAGTTTTTACATTTTGCCAATACCATGTGGTAGGGCCCAAAAGTTGCACAATCTATTTGGTACTGACTCAACACGGACAGTTTTGATGAAGGGGATGATTATGTCTTCCAATATGCCCGTGGCCTGGATACATCTCCTGACTCTGACCTTGTGTCACCTCCTGGTCCAACTACTGAAGAAAGCACCTTGTTTGCTGTATTTATGAGAAGGGCGGCACAAGTATTAGATTAATAACTTCCCTCTATGGCGGTGAAGGCTATGTTCTGATTGATATACTACAGCCTGGTCAAGCCCTCTTAGGGTCCCTATTGCCGTTTAATGAGCTCCTCGTGGATATCCTTTTGGGCACTTGGACAAAACCATATTCAGGACGGGCAGTTAAATATGCATTTTCCTCCACCTCATCGTCTAGCACAGGCTATCTGACCTTTTTGAGACAAAGACCTACGCCAGAGAGTCTGGTGGTGCAGATGTCCACAAGTAAAGTTAATCCCAACGCCTTAACTACCACTTCACCTGATCATGAGTCAAAGAGAATCAAACCATTTGGCAAGCATATTTTTTGCTTTTACAAGCCTTGTGCTGTGCTCCGTAACCACAAGATGTCTTCTAGACTGCTTCTTCTATGCCCTATATAACATGGTGGCCTAGGTTTTACTGGCAATTCTGGATCATCTTCGGGCATCCCTAACTCAAGCTGTTCAGGATGGCTGTAATGCAGCAACATTTGTGATCCTCTTTGGCTTGGACACAAACATCTGTCTAGGTTAGGAGATGGATACAAGTGTATCACTTTGGCGTCACACCTGGATGAGGTCTACAGGCTTTTGTGGGGATGTCCAAGCATCCTTAATGGACATGACATTTGATGGCTCCCACTTTTTGGGTGACAAAGCGGATTCAGAGCAGAAAAGCTTTAAAGAAAGCTGGGCCACAGTAATTTACCTGAGTGTTTCTATCCCCATCAGACAATTCCAACAGCAGTTTATTCTCCTTCATGGCTATGATTGGGGTTTTCAGTTTTGCCAACTCCAGACCTAGCCACCAGTCTGACGGGTCTTCCAACCCTTTTGTGACTTAGGCCATGGTTCTTAAAGTGAATGGCAAGTAGTGCAGGGAAAACGTGCAGCGAAGTCCTGTGCCCTTCCTGAATCTGCAGCCTCAAAACTTGCCAGCACACAGCCACTCTTTTGGAGGCAGGATCCAGTATTTCCTCCAATGGTGGTAAGTCACCAATTCAGACAAGTGGATCATCCAATTTGTACATTGGGGCTTCGCCCTCCCATTTCTTTCCTTACTTGCCAGACCTTTCACCACCATCAGGACAGCTGACAGAAAACTACCTGTCCGTATTTTTTTTTTTAAAGATATTTTTAATATTTTATAGATCTGAACAGTCACCATTAACACAATAGCAATAGCATATAAGATCTTACATATAATGCAATTATAATTGTTATATATTAGTATATCCACATACATTTATTCATAAATGTCCAAGTCTATGTTGTTCTCGCATCTCCATCTCTACCGTAGGAGAGATGCATATCATCCCATGAATAGTGCCCCATTTTTTGTCACATTTCTCGAGGCATCCCCTGGATTTAAACACTTCTTTTTCAGCAATCATGCATTTGTCTAGCTCCTTAGCCCATCCTCTATCATTCGGCACCTTCGCAATCCCCCAATGCATTGCAATTGCCCGTTTCACCAGTGTATAACCCAAAGTGATTCATTGTTGTTCCACTTCACTGAGATCTGTTGCCTCCCAAATGTTCAGCATCCCCAATTTGGGCATCAGGTGGATATCCTTCCCCATGACCCTGTGCATATGACTTGTGCCTTCTTCGCAAAGGACCCTAATTTGCAAATATTTCCATAGAGTGTGGTATAAGGTAGCCTCCTCGGTGCACTGTCTAAGGCAGGATGCTTCATCCCTATGCCCAATTTTCATAAGTGTGGCTCCGGTGAAATACGATCTGTGCAGTACTTTCAGTTGGATAAGTCAGAACTTAAGTGGAATGGCTGATTCTCTCGGAGACATAATTGCAGTTTGCTAATCCTTGTCCTCTAGTATGCCTATATCAGTCTGCCATTGTTCACGGAAGCTCCTAAGTGGGTCTGGCAACATATTGCATAACTTGCGATAAGTCAGTGATACCGCTTTTTTCGGCAGTGGTTCAGAGAGTAATCTATCCTCCAGGGGGAGGATTCTGGTATCTCCCCAATCGCGAAGAGGGCTGCATTAAGAGTATGACAGATTTGTAGATAACGGAAGATCTCCACTCCATCCAAATTACCACCTGTCCATCTTGCAGCAGGTAGTTGAGGTACTTTTAGCCAATGAGGTATGAGGTTATAGAGACTGTTCCAGCCTCCTTTGGTAGGAACTGGTGTTATTCTTACTATTTCCTTATGCCGTAGGACAGGGAGCTTCATCCTATTTGAGATCATTGCCTTTGTAAAGACTTTCTACAGTAGGACAAATTTAAGATGTTTATACTAAACTAGGTCTTGCGTGCCTTAAGATTGGAGACTGGATGGTGCAGTTGACCGGCAAGATCTTTATTTACGTATCCCTGTCCTGTAGGCCCACAGGTGTTACCTGTGGTTCACATTAAGCCAGGAATACTTCCAGTTTGCAGTGCTCCGTTTACGCCACACAAGTGCCCTGCCTGTGTTGACAAAAGTGATGGCATTGATAGCAGCCCACCTACTGAGGTTGGGAATACAAGTCTTCCTCTACTTCGGTGACTTACTGCGGACTACCAATTATTGTGATCGTGCACCGTAATCATCATATGAGTACGTGTAGTAGAGGTATAGGTAGAATCAAAACAAGACCCCAAAACAAACTCCCAAGTCAATGTCGGCTGTGGTCCAAATGCACTGGAAAGTATTGTTATATACTGCATCATTTTCCACGGTTTATTAGGGGATAGCATTGTTACCAGTAACAGTGGCTGTTTTAAGGCCTTCACCACCCCTCCTACAATGTGAAAGCCTCCTCTCCAAAGGGCAACAGACCACAATGGAACTCATCACTCTCTTTAATTACAGAAAGTGCAAAAGGGGCAAAAAAATTGCTTCACCACAAGAAAAGATATCAAAGTGAATATTTGCTAACAAGTTAAACCTGGGCCCCCATGGAGAGCCAATTCCCCCTCGACTTTTTGGCAACATTAGGATAAGCAAAGACTGGGGGAAAAAACATAACGCTCTAACATTTACCTTGCAGTTAGCATGCAGCTCTTACATGACAGTTAATAGCTCACTGTTCTATGAGAGGATTTTAACTTATTAACTGCAAATAACAGTAGGGTCTCTCTGACAAAAGCAGTAACCCATTGATCTATTTACAATATGTGCACTTTGTGATCTGCATGGTACATGTTCTTAGCAGCAGATACATTAACCCTCTGCGCTTAATTTCCATGAGTCAAAACGTCCACTAGACAAAACACCATCTCGCTCTAGTAAGAACATTAATCGTTCAAGTTATCATGACATTTTTGTTGTTGCCGAAAATTGTTGGAGGCCAGGAAGGAGGCAGCAAGCGCTTTTAAAACCCTATTATACTTGCAAACATGACGTCCCCACCTGAAGTCGGCGCCAGCTGTGGTCTGTGCAGGTAACAGCGGTGGGGCCTTGGAGCCGGGTAGGGGAGATTTCGAGGGACGATGCCGAGGTAAAATTATGTATTTAATTTTCCCTCAGAACTGTCCCTTGAAATCCCCCTTATTGGCCCCTCTGCCCCACCGCTGTTACCTACACGGACCACGGCTGGTCAGTACCTGCTGTGGTCACACTGCCCTAGAGCCACCTTGCTCAAGGGTCCTGTGACCTCCGTAAGAGTCACTGTCTCTCTATGGTGTGCTGCATCATAGGCCTGCCTGCAAGACTGGAGGTGAACTTCAGAATGAATTGTGGCTGACAGGCATCAAGGTTAACGCACACTTGCCACTGCTAGGGCCCACCTGGTTGTGCTAAGACAACAGGGCTTTTAAGATATTGAGGGGCCTTCTAAGGTCTATCAATGCTCTCCATCAGGGGGAGTGGTCTGGTGGACTGGTCATGAAAGCTGAACCTGGTCCCCAGTTCCAAATTCAGCAGGTCTGACCATAGTGCTTCATCATCTCCCCACTGAACACCATATTGACTCACTGACGAAACTTGCACTACACTGACCTGCTATAAACACCTTGATGTGACTCAATTCAAATTATGCACTAGACAAGCAATATGCTACCTAAAAGAAAATTAACAACATCCTAGAAAAAGCAAACACTTACAGGGAATGCAAGATTAAGTAAAGCATATGAAGTGTAAGCAGGAACAACATGGTTACCTTTTTAGGTCTTGCATAGGCAGGGCGCATGCGCTGTCTCTCCGACACATCTGGTAATCTGTATAGCTAGGGTAATCCCGCCTGCTGCTTGCCTGCTGCTTGTTATTTGCCTGTGCCCCTGTCTGTTTGAAAACCTGGCTTGCTACTGGGCAATTGTTCCTGTTCTCCCTTCTTTCTGTTTCCGCTTTTCAGCTAAGCAGCACCGACTAAGTACTATCTTCCTACGATGTGGGTGTTTAAGTATTCCTCAGAGGACTACTTTTTTGTTTGTGGATCAAGTTACGTGTAAGGCTGCTTGCACTTTCACTTTCAATATGCGGGCGCTCGATTTTGCTTGCTCCTGCGTACGTTTTTTTAAGAGCGCTGTGCTTCTGCCGAGCGCTGTGCTTCTGCCTTTAAGACTGTCCATTAAACAAAGATCAGAGCATTGCTCCCAGGGTGTTTGTCTCCGAAAAGTAACCAACAGAAATAATGGCTACCCCTCAGTAACTGGGTGCGCCCACATTCCTTTTGTTCACCGAGCGTGCGGGTGTAATCCTCTTATTTTTTGGCTCCTCCTTGCATGGTGTAAACTAGTGCTCAGAATGTTGTACCGAGGCTGGGGCTCGAACACAGAACCCCAGCTCCGAAGTCTGCCGCTCTGACTGCTCTGACACGTTTTCTCATTCTGGGGATCCATTGTGGAGTCTTTCTTTGTTTGCCTCAAGCCACACCTTTGTAGCAGCCCTTTTTCTGGCTTTTTGTTGTTTACTTGTTGTTGGGATTCTACGAGCACCAGTTCCATTACACAATGACTGTTTCATATTTTTTGTAGACACGGGGAGATTAATAGGCAGCTCAGGACATTACTTAAATTTCTTTAATTGACCAGACGATTAATCTACCAGTGTCTATAAAAAATATGAAACTGTCATTGTATAATGTAACTTGTGATCGTGGAAAGCGCTGCCGGTCACCATCACCATTTTAAACAATCCGCATTAGTGACAGCAAAGCTTGTGCCACGCTCGTGCAATCAGCTGGCAACGATACACGCACTAACATTTTTATTTCTAGTGCGTGTATTGCTGACAGCTGATCGTGGCACAGGCTTTCCTGTCCCTGACAAAAATGCCTGCAAACAAACTGACTCCTCCAATATGAGCAATCAGTTGCCTTTGAAATTAAGCGCGGTCTCCAAAGGCTCTTTCTGGATCTATTTTCTGTCACAGATGGCAGGACAAGCTCTTGTAATCCTAGCCATGGAAGCATCTATACTGCAGCTTTCAAACTGCTGCAGGTAGAGGAAGGGATTTTCAGAGCCACTTTAACCTGTTTCCGGCTCAGTGAAGTGGGAAATACAAGCAGAGATCTGCTAGCCAGTTTCTAGTGCCACTGCTGAAAGCCAGAACGACTGATTCTAATCAATGAAATTTTATTGAGAAAGCCCACCATTGTGAATAAATTTCTTCAGAATGGGCTAATTAAAATGGCTGTGCTCATTCGTTAAGCCCATCTGCCACCACTTGGGATTGGTGCATTTGTGTACTGTTGGAGATGGCCGTGGGTGGGAGTACAGAGATCCTTGCACATCCAGGCTTGTATAAAACCATTTCCTTTAAAAGTGTCTACTTTTATTAACAAGATATTTGTGTTTGGCAAGAAAACTTGTTTATCTGGAGGACCGATACACATGGGTTTCCATTACGATCGCTAGTTCCCAGGAGCTCAAAACTTTACCACTGCTACACCTCCTTTTGCTGTCTCTCAAAAGGATGTGGCCTCATGGCCAGAGCTTCCAACTTTGGAGCTGGAGAACCAGGTTTGAGCCTTGGTGTTAGCTCACCACCCAGTGATTCTTGGCAAATCACTTAATCTCCGGTGCCTACCTTATGTGGAATTATTTGTTAATTCAAAATGTTCATTTCAGTTTCTTGAAAAAATTATTTAATATAACCCTGGTAAATTTCTTTAGATTTCTTTAATTAGTTTCCTCAAGGATTTGTTGTTTTCCTTCAAAGAAAGTCTTTATTCCATTTTTCCAAATATTTTTGTGTATAAAAAGACAGCTAAAAACAGCCAACACTTTGTGTTATTTCTATTGGAACAACTTCAGGGCTGTTGATCAAAATGATACACAAATGTAAAACTATTTTGTGAAAAAAATATTACAACCAGCCGTCTTGGTCATTTTGTTTGTGCATACAGTCATTGTTCAAAAACACAAAAATGCCATAGATAATCGCATATAAGCAACATATACCAGCTCTATGACGGCATTGCATGTTTAGCCTCAAATTTACGTGACGTATTGACCATGGCTAATGTCTGCTTATTTGGTACAGAAATGTAATGTTACAATTAATCAATACATATAAACATGTACCTGGACATTTTTTATTTAACTACAAGGAGCAAATGAATTGTTTACATTATGCACCCTATTGAACGCATTAAATCACAATGCAATAGGTCTGGCGTTTGTAAGAGTTTCAGCTATTGGCATTCTAAATAGCAATGCCAATTATTTATTTGTTTTACCCCTTGACCGCGGCGCAATTCCGTAGCAGTGCTGGCAAATTAATGAGTGGATGGGTCCGGACAGCCGGGGGCCGTCCTCCACACACGACCACCGTGACGCTTGACGGCTCTTGGCCGTCACGCACAAACAAAGGGTTACAAACCAGCAAGCAGTGTTTAAACACGCACTTTGTACTTATAGGTTCGAGGCATGTGGGCTGCTGAATTCATATCTGTGCATAGATCGCCGCCTAGGGTTGGGTCCGGATGATTGCACATTGTTGTCCTGGAAGAGTCTTCAAAGTATCACGAGATAGGTGGCTCCTCCCCTGGACTACAGTGCGCATGGGCATTCTCTCCATCCTCAGATTGTTTTTTTCCGCCATTGGGTTCGGATGTATATTTGTTAACTCAAGTTCGGAATCTATGACAAACTTTATATTTGGCCAAAAGGCCTTTAGTTATCGTCGGTATTGTCTTTGCGATCAGTGCCCAGTACTTGTTCCAGCTCTATCCTCGAGCCAGACGTCAAAAAGAGCCGTGGCTTTTCAGCACTAAAGGCCCGGTCGACGCCAGAGGCCTTATCGACGATCCATTATGGAACGGAGCCCGTTCAAGAGATGTCCCGTTTGCAACTCCAAGTATCCTCACGTCGATGTCCACCGGGTGTGCAACAAGTGCCTGTCTCCGGATCACGATGAAGCCAGCTGTATGGCTTGTTCTCGGTTCCGCTCCAAGAAGACGATTCGCCTTCGACGCGCAGCGCGAAAGGAGGCCCAGCAGACGGCACCTGACCCGGTGAACATCTTCGATGCCGAGGAAGATGAGGGAGTCGAGCAGGAAGTTCAAGAGAACCTGTCTGATCCTGCATCGGAGATCGACTCCAGTTACGACGCAGATGTGGAAATGGTCGATAATGAAGACGTCGTCGACGAGGTAGGAGACGACGATGAGGCCTTTGGGGCCGTGGAAGATAGCTCGAGCGAGGAGCTAGGCCCAACCGTTGGTACGGGGGCCGAGACTAAAACACTCTAGAAGGCTCAGGTCGAGGGATCGCCACATGGCCTTACTCAAGATCAAACGCATAGTTCTACAGCCTCGCCTCAAGGCCCGGCTACGGACATTTCCAACGAGCCATCGGTTGAATGATCAAAATCGAAACCAAAAGCATCGGTGTCTACAAAACCGAAAGCACCTGAAGCGAAATCAAAACCGAAAGTACGTATTACTTTGGTCTGATCCAAAGCTTCTGAACCATCGGCACCGACGAAACAGAAGAGTGTTATCGACCCGAGGAGGTCGCTAAAGGGTTTCGAGCCGAAGGCCGGGGCACCGAAGAAAATGGTCAAGGACATCGACCCGAAGAAGGCGGCGCCGAAGGCCCTAGACACAAACAAGGGACTCGAAACTCAGAACGTTCTCGATCCTAAACGTCGACTCGACAAGGCTAAGGGCAGTAAAGACCTCGAGTCCACGACTAGCAGTGGCTCTAAAGACCCCGTCAAATCAACACAGCCATCCGCCTCTTTTTCGAAGCAGGTGTCGGACTCGCTGCAACGCATTAAAGAGAAGGCTATTCCTGTCGGACCGAAGGCCACTCCACCCCCGAAGCCAGTCAGTAAACCTCCGAAGTCGTCGGCACCGATTAAGTTCACACTGCTGCTGACAGTGGTACCTAAGGCCTAAGACTGGCGTCGAAGCAGCCAAAAAGGTGTCCATAGGGCCGAAGCCTACAACTACAGAAGGGGCCACCAAGCATCGGCAGCCTCTGCAGGAAGATCAGTCGAGGCAATTCATGACGCTGAGACAGGTAGACTTTCCATTTTCAAGCGAAAGATCGCCCCAGAACAGCCTATGGAGGCATATAAAATTCCATTGAAGAAAAAGAGGGATTCTGCTACGTCACCTCTTCTTTTTGAACCTCTACAACCATATGGACAAGACCCTGCTCCTATCTCCCCCACACACTCAGATTTGGATGTAGGGGATGGTGACAATGAGGATTACAGTTATACTGTAGTCACTGATCCAGAAGATCACACTGAACCCTGGGCAGACCCTGTTGACCCAGGGGATCCACAAACTGCCCCGGACAGTCATGTATATGCTATTAAAACCTCACCTACAGAAGACACTGCTGCGTTTAATGCACCTATTGAGAGGGCAGCAAAAAATCATGATGTCCAGCTCCATGCTGACCCTATTGAAGAGGACTTTTTGTTTGACACCTTCTCAACCTCAGAGAGAACTGTCAAGACTCTACCCATGCTAAAAGGTGTCCTGAAAAACGCTGGAGACATCTTTAAGGAGACCACAAGGGCAAGAGTAGTAAATCCCAGAATTGAAAAAAAAATACAAACCAGCACCTGTGGACCCTACGTATATCAAGGGACAGTTGCCGTTGGACTCTCTGGTTGTTTCCAATGTTCGTAAAAGATCGAACTCGCAAACAACGGGTGATGCTCCTCCCCCTGACAAGGAATCTAAAGTGCTAGAAGCATCAGGAAAAAGGGTGGCAGCTCAAGCGGCCAATGTCTGGCGAATCTCCAACACACAGGCATTCTTAGCCAGATATGACAGGGCTCATTATGATACACTCGAGACCCTGTTACAACACTTGCCAGATGAGTATAAGGAGGCAGCAGAGATGCTAATACAAGAAGGGAAACTTGTATCAAATGCATCCATTAAGTGTCCGCTAGACGCAGCAGACACTGCAGCCAGGGCTATTAATATAAGTGTTATGTTACAAAGACACGCCTGGCTGAGAATCTCTGGCTTCAAGCCTGAGATACAAACCACCATACTCAATCAGCCGGTTAACCCTGATTACTTATTTGGCCCAGAAGTGGACACCACCTTAGAAAAAATTAAGAAGGACACAGAGACTGCAAAGTCTATGGGGGCTCTACAGTCTCAGCAGTTCAGGGGTGGCTCTTTTCGTCGCTCAAACAATAGATGAGCTTCCAGAGGCCAGGTGTCCCAGCAGACACAATACAGTAAAGGAGGCACTCAGAACACCTACAGCAAGAACAATAGGGGTGGCTATCGTGGAAACAGCACCATGGGCAGAGATCGTGGAAACAACAACTCCCGATCCTCCGCCACTAACAAACAGTGACGTCTTGTCACTGCCCCCGACCATACCACACCGGTCGGGGGGAGACTACAACAGTTCCTGCCGGTCTGGAAATCCATCACTACAGACAGGTGGGTGAGGCAGCTTATCCAGTACGGTTATTGTCTGGAGTTAACATCCACTCCACCCAACATACCCCCAAGACACCGTCCTATGTCCGCAGAGCATTTACAGTTATTGCAGCAGGAGGTAGTCCGCATGCTGCAAAAAGGAGCCATAAAGCTCGTGCCTGTGGAACAAAAAGGTACAGGGGTGTACTCGCTGTACTTCTTGATCCCAAAAAAGGACGGGTCCCTCAGACCCATACTGGACCTCAGGCCCCTAAACCAGTACATCCTATCAGAACACTTTCACATGCTCACATTACAGCAGGTTCTACCGTTACTCAGTCAGGGAGATTTCCTCGCAACACTAGATCTGAAGGATGCATATTTCCATATACCGCTACACCCGTCACACAGAAAATATCTCAGATTTACCATTCAGGATCAGCATTATCAGTTCAAGGCCCTCCCTTTCGGAGTGACAACAGCACCCAGGGTGTTTACCAAGTGCCTGGCGACAGTGGCTGCACACCTACGGAGACAGCACGTTCACGTCTACCCTTATCTGGACGACGGGCTTATCCAAGCAAAGTCGGCCCAGCAATGTGCCACCCACGTGTCCCACACCATTCACCTTCTTCACGATCTGGGGTTTTCACTGAATTATCCAAAGTCCCACCTTCAGCCCGCCCACGTACGGCAGTACTTGGGCGCGACAATCGACACTGGCAGCCAAAGCACAGCCAAATTCAGTGAGGATCAACAGCATGCAATTGCTGATACGGAAGTTCAAACCACAACACTCGCTTCCAGCACGAGTGTTCATGCAGTTGGCATGATGGCCTCCTGCATCTTCATAGTCCCGCACACAAGACTACACATGCGTCCGCTTCAGGAGTGCCTGGCACGTCAGTGGAATCAGGCTCACGGACAATTAAAAGACCTAGTGTTGGTGACCGGTCGGCCATACAACTCTCTGCATTGGTGGAACCCACAAAACCTTTGCAGGGGCCGACCGTTCCAAGAGCCTGTGCCACAGATTATACTGACGGCGGACGCATCTCTCCAGGGATGGGGAGCTCATGTACTCCACGACACAGTGCAGGGACTATGGACAGCATAGCAGAAGAAGATGCACATCAACCTTCTGGAACTGATGGCTATCTTCATGGCAATGAAAGCATTCAAAGTACATTTGTGCAACAAGGTAGTGTTGATCCGGATGGACAACATGACGGCGATGTACTACATACAGAAGCAGTGAGGTACACACTCTCCACAGTTGTCTCATCTGGCTCAGAGCATGTGGAAGTGGGCCATTCAGAGAAACATCTTCCTCATGGCAGAACACCTCCCAGGCAAGGACAATTAGATGGCGGACCTGCTCAGCAGGCACAGCCACCAGATGCACGAGTGGGAGATACATCCATCAGTACTCCACCCGTACTTCCAGCAGTGGGGTCATCCAGAGATAGACCTATTCGCCACAAGGGAAAACGCAAAATGCCAAAGCTTTGCTGCCAGGTTCCCACACCCACAGTCTCAGGGAAATGCGATATGGATGAACTGGTCAGGCATATTTGCGTACGCTTTTCCCCCAGCACCGCTAATACCAATAGTGGCACGCAAACTGAAGCAACACTCAATGACTCTCATCCTGGTTGCTCCAACGTGGGCACGCCAACCATGGTACACCACGTTTCTAAAACTCTCCATGGTACCGCATCAAAGGCTGCACCTCATGCCCAGGCTTTTGACACAGAGCCATGGCGACATTCAGCATCCAGATCCGCAACAGCTCAACCTGGCGATCTGGCTCCTGAGGTCTTAGAATTTGGCTACCTCAACCTGCCTCCTGACTGTATGGATGTCACAAGGGAAGCAAGAAAGCCCACCACTAGAGCATGTTATGCGGCGAAATGGAAGCGGTTTGTCATTTATTGTGCCAACAACGACATTAATCCGCTAGATGCATCTACTTACAACATCATCTGTTATCTGTTACATCTATACAAATGCAATCTGGCCTATGCTTCCATTCGTATACATTTATCCGCAATAGCAGCTTATCTCCAAAACAGGCAGCATCTCTCACTTTTCAGAGTGCCTGCCATCAAGGCTTTTCTGGAGGGACTCAAACGAGTTATTACTCCCCTACACCCACCAGCACCTGTATGGAACCTGAATGTGGTCCTTACCAGACTGATGGGACCACCTTTTGAGCCTCTACACTCATGCAAGATACAATTCTTGACGTGGAAAGTGGCTTTCCTAATAAATAACAATCACATCGCTACGACGAGTTAGTGAACTTCAGGCACTAACTATCCAGGAGCCATTCATACAGACTCACTCCAACAGGGTGGTAATACGCACTAACCCTAAGTTTCAGCCTAAAGTGGTTTCACAGTTCCTTATGAATCAAACTATAGAACTGCCAGTGTTCTTCCAGAATCCAGATTCGGTGGCAGAGAGAATGCTCCACACACTAGACGTCAAGAGCGCTCTAATGTACTACATAGATAGGACAAAAGATTTTAGGAAGACAGAACAACTGTTTGTTGCCTTTTCACCACAACACAAAGGCAACCCCATTTCAAAAGCAGGTATAGCCAGGTGGATCGTTAAGTGCATACAGATTTGCTATCAAAAGGCTAAGCGCACATTAACGGTTCCCCCAAGAGCCCACTCAACACGAAAGTTGGGGGCATCCATGGCTTTCCTTGGAAACATTCCTTTAGAGGAAATCTGTAGAGCAGCCACATGGTCTACCATACACAAATTTACAAAACACTACTGCGTAGATGTGCACTCCAAACAGCAGGCAGCTGTAGGGCAGGCTGTTCTAAAAAACACTTTTTCAGACTGCTGCAGCTGGCACGGGCATCCGCCGTTAATAAAGGGACTGCTATATATTCTATGCACAGATATGAATTCAGCAGCCCACATGCCTCGAACCGAATATGCTACTTACCAGTATGCATCTGTTCTTGGCATGTAGGGCTGCTGACATTCATATCGCCCGCCCTCCTCCCCGGCGCCTGTAGCGGCTGCAGCGCTCAGAATTACTCTTAGCATGGGCATCACTTACTGTACTACACTCCATCTCTGCCACAATGGCGAAAAACAATCTGAGGATGGAGAGGATGCCCATGCGCACTGTAGTCCAGGGGAGGAGCCACCTATCTCGTGATACTTCGAAGACTCTTCCAGGACAACAATGTGCAATCATCCGGACCCAACACTAGGCGGCGATCTATGCACAGATATGAATGTCAGCAGCCCTACATGCCAAGAACAGATGCATACTGGTAAGTAGCATATTCGTTGTCGCTTATGAGACGCAATGTTGGCAGTAACTGCGTCTTTTTTACTGCCAGCCTTGCTTCTTGTAAGCAAAGACGATAAGTGCAAAGTGCGTGTTTGCACACCGCTTGCAGGTTTTTAAAACAAATAAAGAAAAGGCACTGGCATTTACAACGCAAATAGCTCAAACTCTTGCAAATGCGAGGCCTATTGCATTGCAAATGCTTGTTCTTTTTCCACTCATTATTCAGAAATTAGTGATTGCGTTGCCTGAAAAGTTAAGGCCATGACTACAGGGCCCAGAAGGGACCCGTTTCTAAGCCCATTGCTTATATCCTTACAAAACATAAGCAGTATGGTTTAAAAAGACCACATTCGTGAACACACAGCCGCTGTACACATTTTGTTTTCCAATTTACCCTTCAAGCAGGTATTTCGGTACTACCAGGAATAGTGCACTTGCCAACTCAGGGAAAGCAATGTTGTTCAAAGAGAGACGAGAAAACAAAAGTAGCGCTTTACTGGCAAACACTGTAAAGGGGCGCTAATGTGTTTAGGTGTGAATAAATCAATCTGGTCACCTTGCAACCTCTCTGTTTTGCTTTAATTAGTTATTTTTCATATTTTGAATGTTTTAATTCTCTCCACCCCGAGGCTGCACTTAGAAATTGAAAAATGCCACAGTGGAGCAAATAAACAAAAGGAGGAAAGCAAAGGTAATACCTGCTTCTTGAAGTCTAGGTTTTCACTAAACTAAATGAGGAGGAGAGAGACAGAAAGAGAGCGAATAGGGGGAACAAAGAGTGGGAGGAGACAGTTGCCAGCGGCAGGAGAACTGGACACTCACTGTCCTTGTCTTCTCCGGGTACGAAGGAAAAGACAGAGTCCTTTTCCTTCTCTGCTCGTTCCCAAAAGCCAAGCCATAACTATCGGCCTTGTCGATTTCTGCTGTCGGGGAGCCATGTTTAAATAAAAAAGTAGGGGAACTGACAAACAAATCAAAGAAGTTGGGGCACACCGTGCCCTGCCAATCCTGCCCTCTTCGATCACTGATGTATTTAGATTGTTCGCAACTGTTGGTACCTGAAACTCTAGTCAGACTGCAAATCTGTTAAAGCACTTGAGAACCACAAACTTCCTTAGAACTGCTGGACCTGTTGAAAAGAAACCAGTTAGGGATAGATCATAGGGGCATCCTGTAGCTCTCTCACAACCCACCCTGTTCTGTTTGGGGGAGGTATATTCCAAATGTTGTGTAATCAGTTTGAGAGGCTTCATATGGGATGTGCCAGTGCATGTGCAGGGTTGCACTAGAGTGGTGGATTTAGTTTTGAAATAGGCGCAACAATCTATAATTTCTGAGTTTGACTCAAGTTGTTTCCTAAGTGTACTTTGTCCAGTTATATGGACCAGCAACATCGTCACTTTGTGAGTGAGGGAGACCTCTTCACAGCTCTTCAGGGTCTCATAATTCACCCTTTAGCGTGGACTCAGAGAAACAACACTTATCTTCCGACACTTATCTTCCGAAAGTTAGAACAGTTATGTGTGAGCATGTGACTTTAACTCCTCTCGGTCAGCTTGTACCACTGGGTGTCCCGTATCAGATAGGGTGAAGACTTGAATGTTGGATAGTGCCAGGACTTTGTCACCTTGACAAAGTCGTAAAAGCTTCACTTAGAGCCTTCTCTCTGGAAAGTTCTTCATCTTCCTTTTATTGTGGCAGCCTTGTTGTCTCCTCTCATCGTGAGTGAGGCATGGCCTCAATGTGGTGTGCTTTATTCTGATTCAATGTTTTCAGATAATCTCTTACTAGTTTTCCCTGACCGGGTCTGCTATCTGAGGCATGGTAGACCTGGACAAGAAAAACTAACAATGCCCCCTAACACAGTAAGACAACTCCCTGCACTTCAGGTTCATAGTTATGTTTCACAAACTCCTACTTTGGGCAGCAGCTATCACAATGTTGGTTGCACCACTGTCCACCTGAAAGAAACCTCTATGCCATTGACATCAATATGTCAAGTCAAGTTTGAATTTATATAGCTCACTACTCACCCAGAGGGTCTCAAGGCGGTTGAGGGAGGGGGGGGGGGGAGCTTTGCTCATCAAATATCCAAGTTTTAAGTTGTTTCCTGAAGGAGAGGTGGTTCTGTGTGAGGCGGAGGTGGGTGGGGAGGGAATTCCAGGTCTTGGCCGCTAAGTAGGAGAAGGATTTTCCTCCCATGGTGGATCTTTGGATGCGTGGAATTGCGGCGAGGGCTTGATTGGACGATCGAAGTTGGCGGGTGGGGATGTGGAAGGACAGGCGCGTGTTGAGGTATTCGGGTCCTAGGTCGTAGAGGGCTTTGTGTGCGTGGGTGAGGAGGCGGAAAGTTATTCTCTTGTTGACGGGGAGCCAGTGGAGGTCTCTCAGGTGACTGGAAATGTGAGCTTGGCGGGGGATGTCTAGGATGAGTCTGGCTGAGGCGTTTTGGATGCGTTGGAGTTTTTTCTGTAGTTTGGCTGTGGTTCCGGCGTAAAGGGTGTTTCCGTAGTCTAGTCGGCTTGTAACCAGTGCATGGGTGACCGTCTTTCTTGTTTCGGTGGGGATCCAACGGAAGATTTTGTTGAGCATTCGTAGAATGTTGAAGCATGCTGATGAGATGGCGTTGACTTGTCTGGTCATCGAGAGGGAGGAGTCTAGGATGAAGCCCAGGTTACGTGCGTGGTCTGTTGGTAAGAGTGCGGTTCCCAGGGCCGGTGGCCACCTTGAGTCGTCCCAGGCGGAGGGGGATGATCCTAAGATGAGGACTTCCGTTTTGTCTGAGATGAGTTTTAGACGGCTGTTCTTCATCCACTCTGCTACTTCTTTCATCCCTTCGTGTAAGTTGGTTTTGGCGGTGTTTGGGTCTTTGGTGAGGGATAGGATCAGCTGAGTGTCGTCTGCGTAGGAGATATTGTTGAGGTTATGTTGGCGCGCGATGGATGCGAGGGGACTTATGTATACGTTGAAGAGGGTGGGACTTAGTGAGGATCCTTGGGGTACGCCGCAGATGACTTCGGTGGCTTCTGATCTGAAAGGGGGAGGCGGACTCTCTGGGTTCTTCCGGCGAGGAACGAGATTATCCAGTCTAATGCTTTTCCTTGTATTCCGACGTTGCTGAGGCGCTGTATGAGGGTGCTATGACAGACCGTGTCGAAGGCTGCGGAGAGGTCGAGTAGGATGAGGGCAGCAGTTTCTCCGTTGTCCAGTAGAGTTAGAATGTCGTCTGTTGCTGCGATGAGGGCGGTCTCGGTGCTGTGTTTGGCTCGGAAGCAGGACTGTGAAGGGTCGAGGGATTTGTTGGATTCGAGGAAGGCGGCGAGTTGACTGTTGACGGCTTTCTCAATGACTTTGGCAGGGAAAGGGAGGAGCGAAATGGGGCGGTAGTTTTTAAGCTCGGTGGGGTCCGCTGTAGGTTTCTTCAAGAGGGCGCTGAGTTCAGCGTGTTTCCAGCTTTCCGGGAAGGTGGCGGAGTTAAGGGGGCAGTTGATGACGTCTCGTAGATGGGGTGCGATAATGGAGTCTGCTTTGTTGAAAATGTGGTGGGGACATGGGTTGGTTGGCGATCCTGAGTGAATGGTGTTCATCAGGTGGATGGTGTCTTCAGTGGTGATTAGGTTCCAGGCGTAAAGGTTGTTGGAGGGGCGTTTTGGTTCGGAGGTTGGTGGGGTGGGCTGGTCTCCAAAGCTGTTGTGTATGTCAGCGATTTTGTTGTGGAAGAATGAGGCTAGGGAGTCGCAGAGGTCTTGGGAGGGAGTGATGTCGTTGGTGCCGGCGTTGGGGTTGGTAAACTCTTTGACGATGTTGAATAGTTCCTTGCTGTTGTGGGCGTTGTTGTCGAGTCGATCCTTGAATGCTGATTTCTTGGTGGATCGGATCAGCTGGTGGTGTTTGAGGGTGGCGTTCTTGAAGGTGGCCAGGTTGTCAGTGGTTGGGTTTTTTCGCCAGGCTTTCTCGAGGGTGCGACAGATCTTCTTGGATTTCTTAAGGGCATCATCAAACCAGGGGGCTTTTTTGCTGCCTTGTTTGATTTGATGGTTTTTCAGGGGTGCTAATTCGTCAGCGCTGTGGGTGATCCATTGTGTGAGGTTGGTGGCTGCTTGGTTTGGGTTCGATGATTTTGCAGGAGGGTTTTGGTGAAGCGATGTGAAGAGCTGTTCGGTGGTAATTTTATTCCAGTTTCTCCGGGGAATAGGTTGTGGGTGGTTGTGGGTCGTGGTCTTTTTGTAGTTAAAGTGAACGCAGATGTGGTCCGTCCAATAGAGAGCTGTGGTGTGATTAAAGGAGATGTGCTTGCTGGAGGTGAAAATTGGGTCGAGCGTGTGCCCGGCAAGGTGGGTGGGGGTGTCGACAAGTTGTTTGAGTCCGAGATTGGCGAGGTTGTCTAGAAGGGTGGTGGTGTTGCTGTCGTTGTTCTTTTCCAGGTGGAAGTTGAGGTCTCCCAGTAAGATGTAGTCCTCGGAGGGGAGGGCGTGAAGGCTGATGAAGTCAGTGATGTCATCGCTGAATTGTGTGCGGGGTCCGGGTGGTCTATAGATGAGGGTGCCTCTGAGTGTGGTCTTAGGGTCGATGTGAATCTGGAAGTGAAGGTGTTCGGCGGTTGTGAGGTTGTCATCGGAACTGGTCGTGATGCGGATGGTGTTCTTATGGACGATGGCGATGCCTCCTCCTGTTTGGTTGATGCGGTCCTTTCGGATGATCTTGTAACCGTCCGGGATGGCTATGGCGATGTCGGGCGCTGAAGAGGCGTTTATCCAGGTTTCTGTAAGAAAGGCGACGTCCGGCGATGTGGTGTCGAGTAGGTTTCAGAGTTCAATGGCTTGTCTGTGGACGGAGAGGGTGTTGAGTAGGATGCACTTCAGGTGGTTAGTGTCGGAGCTCTGTTTGGAGTCAGTGGGTTTGGTGCGGGTCCTGATGCAGTCGAACTTGCAGGAGTGGCAGGTGAAGGGTCCATGAATGCGTCCTGGGGCGGCTTGATAGCAGTTTGGGAGACGACCGGGGTTAAGTGCTGAGAGGGTAGCGGAGTCGTACGTAATGCGGGTGGAGAGGAGTTTGCGGGGGCCAGGGGGTCTGGCGCTGGGCGCGGCCAGGCGCGGACGGGCATAGACGGACTTACCTTTGGCGCACCTTTGGCGTGCATGGGGCGCGTCTGTTGCATTGACATATATAGATAGTGGAGGGGGCGGGGCGAGGGAGGAGCAGCTGGGAGGCGGGAGCGGGGTGGAGAGGCTGGCTACGAGGCACAACAACAAATATGGCAGCGACAGCAAAACATAAACAGGACGAGATTGGGGGCAGAAAGTTGGATGTCGCAGTGGCACCGGCACAATCAGGCAATAATTGGTTAATGTAAAATCGGGCAATGCGAGCGCTCAATAATTATATAATACTTTGCACAGATTGAAATGCGAGCAGCAGCAGTAAGCACTAGCAGGCAGCAATTGTTCACAAATAAAGCGGACAAAGCGCTACGATACCCAGATCACAAGTAAAGCCAGCAAAGCGCTTCGATATCCAGGAAGGGAGCGTGGGGAGCGACCGTCTCTCAGAGAGACAGAGCGGTCACAGCGCTACTGCTACCGGGACGAGCCTTATCAGTCAGTGGGAGGGAGGAGCAGCTGGGACGCGGGAGCGGGGTGGAGAGGCTGGCTACGAGGCACAATAACAAATATGGCGGCGACAGCAAAAACCGAAAAGGACGAGATTGGGGCAGAAAGTTGGATGTCGCAGTGACACCGGCACAATCAGGCAATAATTGGTTAATATAAAATCAGGCAATGCGAGCGCTCAATAATTATATAATACTTTGCACAGATTGAAATGCGAGCAGCAGCAGTGAGCACTAGCAGGCAGCAATTGTTCACAAATAAAGCAGACAAAGCGCTACGATACCCAGATCACAAGTAAAGCCAGCAAAGCGCTTCGATATCCAGGAAGGGAGCGACCGTCTCTCAGAGAGACAGAGCAGTCACTGCGCTACTGCTACCGGGACGAGCCTTATCAGTCAGTGGGAGGGAGGAGCAGCTGGGAGGCGGGAGCGGGGTGGAGAGGCTGGCTACGAGGCACAACAACAAATATGTCGGCGACAGCAAAACCGAAACAGGACGAGATTGGGGGCAGAAAGTTGGATGTCGCAGTGGCACCGGCACAATCAAGCAATAATTGGTTAATATAAAATCAGGCAATGCGAGCGCTCAATAATTATATAATACTTTGCACAGATTGAAATGCGAGCAGCAGCAGTGAGCACTAGCAGGCAGCAATTGTTCACAAATAAAGCGGACAAAGCGCTACGATACCCAGATCACACGTAAAGCCAGCAAAGCGCTTCGATATCCAGGAAGGGAGTGTGGGGAGCCACCGTCTCTCAGGGAGACAGAGCGGTAATATCAACCACCCATTCTGTAAGGTTAGCTTCATCTTAAGATTTAAGGCTTCTGCATTTCGAAAAGTCCCTTTTCATTATGAATTGCACGTAGTCTGCTAATGAGACCTCTCACATACTTAGTCGAAATGGCTGTCACTCTTTGTCTTGTCCATCCCATTTTGACCTGTCAACTTTTTCTGATCTGCCTACATTGGGGAAGATTTGGGTTTCCTTGATTCATTTCTGCCAGTGCTTTGTTGTCCTATTTTGACATGCCCCTGGCATTTCCTATCGCCACAAATATGCAGTAACCTGTCTTCCACACTGGATGCTCTGCTTCGCTTTTTCCTTAACACGGACCAGGGTACCGGCTGCAGTTTTTTCATGATTATGATGGCCAACCGTTCTGGCTTATAATTTGGCAGTGCATGCTGCTCGGTTCTTGGCAAGGATATCTTTAGCTTGCAAGTGTTTACAGCAGTTTGTTCTTGAAGGATTATAACTTGCAGCCAGCAGTTATCTGAGTTTACAACACTTCATCACAACTGACGCTTTTAACTCAATACTTGCAATGCATCTTCAGTATTATGATGGCCATGGTTTCAGCAGAGGTGCATGTATGTCGAACAACAAATGTACCAATAGAAATAATTTATTTTCTTTTTGGGCATAAATAAGGTCATAAGATTGCTCTTTTGACCTTCATATGTATTTGTGTCATTAACTTTGAAGGTACTAGAGACACATCTCACTCTAGATCCCCACCCCCAGCAGAGCATCTGTGTATGCTTCCAAGTCTTGACTTCAACATCACTTCAGGTCTACAGTTTCTGGATTCCTCAAGTCTGAACAGCTTCAGAGTCTCAAATGTGAGTGAATCCGAGTATACTTATAGAGGCAGCAGCACTGCTGAGAAATCCAGATACTTCTATGAAGGGTTAAAGTATCTTATGATCCTCACCTGCTTTCGTCACAAGTGGTTGGTGCGTGGAGAAATAGCCCCTACGCCCGTAAAGGACAGGAGATGGCTGCAGCACAGGTGAAGTAAAGTGTGCCACCTCGGTGCCTGTGTATAATCAAATGAACAATACAAGAATTGTATACTAATAACATTATTGATTATAACAGTTTTAACCCCTCCCCTGCTGATGACGGAACCGCTCCGTCATCAGCTACGGTTGGGCTGTGCTCATGACGGAGCGGTTCCGTCATGGCCCGCCCACCGCTCATGCGCGGCGCGAATTCCGCGCCTGCGCTGAGCGTTCTATTGAGCGCGGCGGGCCATGACGGAACCGCTCCGTCACCAGCACAGCTCAACCGCGGCTGGTGACGGAGCTGTTCTGTCACCAGCATGCGGCCGCCCCGCCTCGTTAGCGCTGCGGCGGAATAGCCGCCGCAGCGAAAGGGTTAAAAGATTAAAAGTAGGTACAGACTTAGCAGTAACCAGCATGAGATGCACCTACGGAGGCCACAGGGTTCATGGCGGGTATGTCTCGTGATAGTCCAGCAGCATCCATCTGTCCTCACCATCTGCTGGCTTCTACACTCCCCAGCTTCTTGTTTGTGCGTCTGTAAGCACAAGCCCTGCAAGCCTCTTCAGTGGACATTGTGACCGACACATAGACATGACAACACCACAGTGTCAATAACAGTTTGACAATGTTTCCCTTAAGTTCCTTCATTCGTTCATTATTTGTCATCCAAGTTCTCATCAAGCAACTCCTGCTGCCCCAAAGAAAAGAGCACCTCGGTATGCCATGATATTATGTTATTTTTTGTTTGTGATAAGAATGCAGACCGAAGTCAAAACTATTCTAATTTAAGAGCGTTAGCCTGTTAGCAACTCACTCTTAGCAAGAATGTTTACTGATGGGATGCTGCGGGTATCGATTTCCTATGGTGGTGTAGTGTGTTTAGCAGTTCATATAGTAAATTACGAGGCAAACTAATGTCACTTTTTATCGGTATGAGAATTGAAGTTCAAAGTTAGCAGGCAGCTTTGCAAAAGCCAGGGCATTACCAGCCAGTTTGATACATCTGGTTTCTACTGTGCAGTGACATATATGCTTTTTCTTCCTGAACAGGATAACACCTGAAAAGTGAGCTGTTCATGATGTTCATTTATCTTTACAGCTGAAATAAACACCAAAAAGAAAAAAAAGACAAAGAAAAAGATGAGTAAAATTCCTCTACCTCCAGAGATTGCTGAGCTTCCTCATTTAGCTAAATATTGGGCTCAACGATATCGTTTGTTTTCTCGCTTTGATGAGGGGATCAAGTTAGACACAGGTATGGATTTCTTGATGTGTGTATTTGTTTTCAGGTCTGCGTTTTAGAGTATTGTCTAGATGCATCTTTGTAATGTATTTCTGTCTAGTAGTGTACTTAGCTATATCTACAGATCTGTTTTCCTTCTACTTTTATTTCTTTTCTCCTTTCCCCCTCCATACCTGTTCTGTTTTCTATTCTACCTGGTTCTTTGTGCAACTGGAGAATGAAACATGAACCGAACACTGCCTCAAACAATGCTAACTTCCTGCAGTGTACCTTTCTAGAAAAAAACACTGATGGAGGCTCCTTTTTAGGTCTCGCAGACCTGTGCTGCTGCGCACATGCGCTACTTGCGTCTGCGAGACATATTGTGGGCGAGTATATTTCAGAAGGGAGCTTGAAGCCCTGCCCCTCATTTTCATTGGGTAGCGTCACCATTTATGGTAAACGGTGGCCTCCCATTGAAAATGAGGCTTCTGTGTTTCCACCCTTTCTCTTTTTGGGATGGCCCATCCGGACAGGGTCTTCTGCTTCATGGCTGTCGTGAAGCATTTTCTTATCTCAGAGGCGTGTTATGTAAACCACAGTTTACATAACGATAAGATCCAGTCCTGATGCGCCTCACAAAAGGAGACCGGGCGCGCATGTTTATTTTTGCATCGTACTTAGGCTTTCAGTGAAAGTGCGATACAAATATAAACAGCGCTATGGTAATGCTTCCTTCTGAGGACAGTAAGTCTAGCTAGGAAACAGTTCAGGGGAGTTACGAAGTGCAACTTGCGGGGTCCGCGAGACCGCTAGCGTCTATGCACACTGTTCAAAAGCAGTGTTGAGTCAAAGCCCGCGACAGTCACCTACGTTTATCGAAAAAGACATTGAGCTTGTGCACCCAGTTAATAAAACTTTGCTCTGCAATATATACAGAATGGCATGCACAAGGTCACTGACCGAGGACGAACACTGCGCTCGCTGCTAAGGAAGCAGGGCTCAAAGGGAACTCTCGTAAAAGTAGGTCACGATTCTCTGAGGGAAATAATGCATATCCCTGAACGATTATCCTCTCTTAACCATGGTCTGTGGCGTGACACAGGGAAGCCTAAAAGGAAGGTTGTAAAGGATTCCAGGATTAGGTCACAGACTTCTTTAATATTTTCCGTTTGTGAAACGTGCGATATGGGTCACTCAAGCACACATTTACCAGGAGGGTAGAGGGAAAAATTCAGCCAGGTCACGTCCTCGGCAACTAAATGTCAAATTGTGACTAAGGTTATGGTTCCGTCTATGAAACATTTGTCTATATGTTGCCGCTAGGTCCCTTGTATGGATAGCGTCTGGCGTGAGTATTTACTCCTGACATCACCAATCTGGAGCCAACAGCAGAGAGGCGTGAACCTATCATTCTGGGTGACGGGAATACATGGTCTCTCGCCATTGAAGGTATATTATACGGCGGCTCGTTTTAGAAGGGCCTCTTAGCTTCTCGAGGGAGAGACTCCAGCATTTACACAATTGGGCGATGGAGGGAAGGAGCGATCTTCAGACCTAGACGAAGGAATCGCATCCCCATGGCTTGGCATTAGGTCGGTGGCATTAGGCTGGAAACAGACCCCCCCCCCCGTGCAGTGACGGCACATTAGCGTTTCCTACCTCTTTGAGTGCACTGTTTCTTTACAATGTGACCTGCATCAGACTGTGTCCATACTGCAGTGACCGCGCAAGGGAGCTAGCCTTTATTGAAGTGACATCACACTGGTGCTAGTAACCCACACTTTGAGCTAGTCTTACTCAGGCAATATTCTACCGGGAGCTTGCTTTTACTGCAACACCGGCACACTGCCAGCTGCGCTCATTCAAGGCCCATCACACTAGGAGCTCGCCCCTGCAACAGTCACTGTGCACAGGATGTTTGTCCCTTACTGCAGGGACATCACACAGAGAGCTGCTCTTACACTAGTCCATCACACTGAGAGCCCCTGCTGTAGTCTCTGGATAGTGACAGCGGTCTTTATTTTAGTGATGCTATTACTGCAGTTACAGCGCACAGGATGCTGTCTCTTACCTCAGCTCACTGGGCGCGCTTACCGTTGCATCAGTACCACACTGCGAGTGGCCTTCACTGCACTGTAATTACCTTTTGCTGCCCACACTGCAGTGAACTGAAGCCCTCTCACGCCAGTGACACCGCACTTGAGAGTTTTGGTCACTGCGGAGAGAGATGAGACTGTGTTCTACGCTACTCCCACCCCAGCAAAACCCGGAGCATCCCCCCCTGTGACGCCTCTGCAGCAAGGCTTGTCTCTAGCGAGCCCTCCCCTCATCGGCACCCGTGATCTCCTTCGGGCACATCTCGCCCCTCCCCCACCACCACCACCTCAGCAGTGGCGGTTTTTCCATTTGGGCGGTTTGGCGTTGCCCCACTAATAATTATCGGGCAATTTATTCAGGCGCCGCGTTAATAAAAGTTTTATAAATTAACGCACCGCTCGAATAATTATTGCCCTGCGGGCGGCCGTGGTATCAAGCTTCACTGTCTGACACTGGGTGGCGCTGGAGTGCCGGCACAGTGCGCACTGCGTATGTGGTGTTTGCCCGACTGCCTTTCTGCAGCTAGCAAACTCAATGGATTTTTAAAAGCAAGCACCTGCCGAGTAAGGGGTTTGCATATGCAACATACCCCATGCTTGAACAATGAGCGGCATTTTTTCGTGCTCAGTCCAATCCTGATGCTGCTCTCTTTAGAGAGCAGTTCTCCTCTAAAGAGAGCAGCGTCAGGATTGGCTACTACTGTAGTGTCCTGTAACAGTAGTACTACGACTGAGTGTTCTGTTCTTGACTTGTTCACAGTCTAGTGTCTCACCGCGGGGGTGGGAGCATCCAACGTGGTGGGCAAGCAATGCCCAATCACTGTAGTGGCTTAGTGTTAAGCTATTCAGTGATTGGGCATTTCTTAGTTGCTGGGCAAATCAGGCCGGCCCACGGCCAGTCACCCTTCCTCCTCGTGGTCGACTTGTGACTCGTGCGCATGAGGGACAGAGACTGTCTGGTCTGAGGCCTCACCTAGTCGTCGTCAAGTCTGTCATCATCACCCACCTGCACTTGAATTATTTTTGGAGCGTTCAGCGTTGGACGTATGAAATTCCGACCGGACCTGGTATGGACCTGAAATATTATATAAAAGTTAAACTTTTATATTTAAAGTTAAAGTTGACTTCTATGCTCAGGCAGGGCCCGGCTCCGGCTCAGGCCTCCCACCGGCAGCAGCCGATAGGCAATTGGTTTAATAAAAGAGAACATGGGAAACTGATCTGGGGTCATTAGTTGGAATGTTTTTCTCCTATACAAGATGTATTGTTCACTGGCGGTCACTTTAGCGACATTCAGTTTCAGACGGAAAGGGATATGCTTGGTCTCCAAAGCTAGTGCACTCCGCCATCTTTACATTCATATTATCGCCCATTAAAAAAAGGTATCAAACTAAAAAAGGTAGCGCTGGAATCCACACCTAAGAACACATCATGAATTGCTGCGCTGGCTCAGGGCAGAGCTGAGCGCCTGGTTTATTGGAGTTGGCGTGGTTGATTATACCCAGGATGCCTTGCACAACAAATTTAAATATTGCCTGGGACTTATATTAGCTGCACAGTCTGCACTATTGTTCCAGCGGGAGCTTGTGTGACTCTATACTGTGTATTCTGTACTACAATCTGTTCTCAGCTTGTGAACACGTCCCCTGGGGGGGGGGGGGGGGGGGGGGGGGGGGGGGTGGGGTCCAGCAGCATGTCAAGGAGTTATTGTATGTTATTGTTTTTCTTATAAAGTATGCCGCACTAAAGGAGGCAGGTGTAGGGCGCAATGTGAATACACACCGTTGGTGACAGCACCACCAGCGGGTGCCTAAAGCAACCGATGGGACAGTTGGAGGACAGATTGAGGTTAATGTTTGGAGTAGACATTTTTTTAAAGTTTGGCTTTTTTTAGTCAAGAATCTGAGTTGTTTACTGAAGTGCTTGTTCATCAATCAGTGCATGGGTGCATCAATCAGTGCAGGGCCTGGGAGCATTATTCTGTATGGGAGGGAGGGGTGTAATCTGCTTACATTTGTTGCATCTTTTCAATAAACCATTAAAAACTGCAACACAAATTGAAAATACACCATTAAGAGTAGAGGAGAACACCTATAAAATCAATGCTCACGTTGTTCATGGAGAAAAATATTTGTGATTCTGGGCCACAGATTGTCTAGCTATGATAGATAATTTATGTGTTTTCTAGGACTGCCGATTCGGTGAATACAGAGCCCATTGAGTGTCTTGCTTATTTAATGTAGGACTTCGAGGTTTCAGTCACTAACTTTGAAATCCAAGACCCGATGAGTCTTGCTGTTTTTGAGAAGAGATTCCTCTCGATACCCCTTTCTCTTTTCTTTCCTCAGTGCAGAGTAATATCATATACCTTCCCCCACCATCATGCCAAGGAAAGTGTCTTCCCTCCTCCTCGATAATGCCTCCTAATGTTTCACCCCCTCATTTCTCACGCTGCTCTTCTTTCCTTCCTGACTCTTTTGCCCTCTTGTTTACTCCTTACCTCTCAGACCCCTTCTGTGACTTGTGGGACTGGCTGTTTTCACTGCTTACTCCATTCCTTTTCCACACTTGGAGTGTAAGACTAGCTTCTTCCAGAAATTGTAAAATAACCGTGGATTGTTTCTACTCCTATGGGCTTTTATACTTGTTTCCGCCTTTTTGAAACTGGCAGATTGAGTTTGAGAAAATAGTGCTAACATCTACACACATTCACAGCAATCTCCACATTCTCACTCAAACTACACACACACACCCACAACATTTGAAACAAGGAAGTAAAATCATGAATCCAGGTCTCCAAGATCAATGCGAGACCCCGCACTTGGTCTAACCATTTAACTATTTTCTTCTTTTACCAGGGGTTTAATGAATTATGTATCAATTTGTAGCCATTTAATTTGGTATATATGTCTGACTTATTTGCACTTTATTATGCTTTTCTGTGCTTTCACTTTTTATTAAAAAAAATGCCTTGTCTTTATGAAAATTGCAAATCTCATAATATTTGATGAACTCACAAATAAATGTTAACTGATGCAAACTTATGGAATTTATATTTATAAACATGGAATAAATTATATATTTTTGAAATATTCTAAGTCATGGTTTAGCCTTTGTCACCAATATTTGATTAATTATTTGAATTATTTTTATATTATAATTATGTGGTAGGTAAGGGAAATCTGTTCTCTATGTCATGTTGCTCTATTCCCCTCCTTCCCTGGCTTAATCAAGTCTTGAGGGGGTCCTATCATTTTTGCTAACGACATCAGAGGTGTACCCTGCAGCACCCAAGCTGTTATAACATATAATAGGTGGCAATACCACCAGAACCGTCACCTTTCCTTCACTGTGTCTGCGCAAAGTAAAGGTCGGGCAGCATTTTTTTAGAAACACAAGAGATGAGAGGAGAGAGAAGTGAGAAGTGGCAGCACAGAGGAAGAGAGTGCGATGGAAAGAGTAGATTTCAGAGATGCAGCTAGAGTGATGAGAATCACAGAACCGGGCAAGAGAGAATTAAAGGTAGAGCAGTGTAAATTAATATGCACACACGTATTGGAGAAGAGTGGTAGAAATCTGAGAGGAGAGAAAGAGAGATATAAACCAAGGAGAGAACAGCCGAGAGAGCAGACACTTTATCTAGCAAATAAACATTGTAAATCTGTCACCATATGACATCTGTGTAACCCACCCCAGCATGATGATGAACACATGAGCAATGATAATGAATGACCAAGAGTTTAATAGTTGTGCCTCAGCATTTTAGACTGTAATTGCGTGTGACCACATCTGGTATGTGAAGGCTGTATTGAACAGGTGATATCTACAAGGAGAGCTCACAGCGTTTTTCTGCCAATATCATACATCGAGCATATACTAGGAATGGAAATAATGTAAGCCAACAAGCAGTATTTGTGCATGTTTTGTGTAAAGAATTAGCCTAGCTATTTTCAATTTTGGAGGGGCAGCAACATTGTCGTGGTGTCACCAGGGCTTTATGTGGAAGCTTTTTCCTTGTTATATACAAGCCACGGTTGCTGCTTATTTATCTTTTGCAACTAACAACCATCGACAAAGCCAGTAGGCCTGACTTCTTGTAAGTATGATGTTACTTGTTGTATCATATATCTGAATGCAATGACAAAAACAACAAAATACCAGTTAGTTTTCAGTCTTCCTTTGAATTTGTATTTGTTGCATATTTTCCATAGTGCATGTATTGTTTCAATAACTTAGTTAGCAGTTGATGTATAAATTATAGAGGTAAAATCTTCTCCACACAAAGGGCATCATTAGGAACAAGTCATTGAGAAGTTTGCTTCCATGAAAAACGGAAGTGCTGATTTTAATTACAAAAAGTGAACACTCTATTTAAATGCTGCTATTTTGCGTCCTGTTTATTTGTTTGGTTTTAAAATACATCTGTGAGGTACTCGGCAATACATTGTGTTTCAACGTCTGTTATGAAGCTCTGTGGTTATGCTGAAGATGAATAAGCAGCTACCTATGTTATATGACACCACTTTATTAATGTAATAACTGCGCTTTCACAATTGCTTTATTAACCTTCCTGCTTTCACAAATTTGCTTGAAAATGCACCATTTGTCACCTACTTAGGGGGTTCGGGCTCGCGCTCTACGCTCGCTCGCTACGGTGCAGTATGATTATCTTTTTACACCTCACGACTTTCAAATGTCACCAGCCGCTACTGTCAGCAGCTCTCTGTCCCACTGCACTTTACGTCTGACGACCTCTGCGGATCTTGAGCACCCCCCAGCGTACATCTAAGGCTTTACACGTGGCCCCACTCCTGTGCATCCTTTTTCACAGTGCCTGCACTGAAAACCTTATCCAGTCCAAACAAGCATTTGCAATACAATAGGTCTCGCATTTGCGAGAGTTTAAGCTGTGGCATTGTAAATGACAATGCCTTTTATTTATGTTTTAAAAACCAACACGTAAATAAAAGGCATTGCCATTTACAATGCCAATAGCTCAAACTTTAACAACTGCGAGATCTATTGCATCACAAATGCTTGTTTAGGTAGGTGGAAAGCATTCTAAGTGAAACCCATAATCCCACCAGCAGTTTGTTGACAGGGATTTAATGTAAACCCGCTTCAGGGGGTGCATAAGAATTTCTCTAGACGCCTTCCTGGTCAAAAAGGTGAGAGAAAGAAATTTCCCCCCTTCACCTTGCCTAAGAGTATGAGGTTGGGGGAACTTAAAAAACAAAACACAAAAAAACCAGAACTAACATGTGTGCACATTTTTTAAACCATTGTGAGCACGGTGCAGGCGCTGATAATAGCTGAACCACTTATTTATGGCCTACAACATTCTGCAGGCCCTAGAGGTGCAGCTCAGCTAATATCCGCAAGTGTGTCCTTTTGCAATTAAGAATAGATCGTGGCGGGTGTGCAAACTGACCCACTTCTTAGTGACCTCCATTCTGCTAGAGGTCACAGAAGGATTCATAACGGTTAACTATGTAATATGGTTCAGTATTATCATTGAGTGGTTCGAGTGGTTTGTAAATGTCGCCAGGATCCGAGATGCCAATATAGGACCCTTGTAATGTTGAAGCCGTTTTCTTCTGCAGGCAGTCAACAATCAGCAGTTACTGCCATAAGAAGGGTTAGATTATGTTCACTTTTCATGAATAAATTATTGCTAAAATAGTGGACATTGTGGTGAAAGACTGTGGATTGATGCAATTCTGTGGCTGTAGAAATTAGCTCATAATTCTGGATGTACTGCATATGAACATATTTGACATTTCACCCAAAAATGTTTCTGCTTAATATGAATCAAAATAATACTTCCCGACAATGTGTGGCATAGTTGAATTTTTTTAAATAATTTGTTACTCAATGTCCATATCCATCCCATATTGCTTGTAGCCATTACAATTGAAAAGCACTTCAGAGTGGTGAGAGGGCTGTCATTATGAGGATGAAATCCATGTTTCACAGGAAATTTTGAAATAGTCCCATGTGTCACAGTTCCTGTCAAATATTGATTATTATATCTTTGCATTTTATGCAATAAAAGCAGCCGAACAACTACCATATTTATTACTAAAACCCCAAAACGTTCAGCCTTTTTCCTTTGGAACATGTTTGCTAATTTTGATAGCTCAGAAAGAGTCCAAAAGTTAATTTCCAGGACCAGCTCAACCTGTAACTTACAAGAATGGGCTACAACTCTAAGCTAAATCTCCTGCTTTATTTATTTATTTATTTATTTATTTATTTATTTATTTATTTACAGAGCGCAGCATTCATCCCAAAGGGTATCACAGCGATAGTAAGCGAGACCTCGTTGCCACTGTTTTATTGAATGGAAGCTAAATGAAATCGGGTCAATCAACATCATAATTAACAGGTTTTAAATTCAGTCCATGATGAGAGTTATAAATTGATTTCAAACCCTTTATTCTCTTAAAGAGATGAATAAATTGTTTGTATTCAATTCGTAAGATAATCCAGTTTACAGAAATTATCAAAGAAAAAATGGTTAGAATCATCAATGGTCAGATTTGACAAGCATGTTCCATAAAGGAATTAGTACCTATTCTAATTAATGGAAGCAAAAGCTAATGCTACTCATAAAGAGCTCCAGAAAAAAGTGAGATCATCAAGTTCAAAATCAAATTAAATAGTTCAACTCCCTATAAAGAGTATTTCATGAACCTCAGCCGAGCCTCAATCTCCAAAAAGCATCAGCATACAGTTTCAGTAGCAAACTGTACAAAAATATGCCTCCTCAGAAGCATGTGGGTCAGACAGATGCAGCAGCAGGCAGAGGCAGAGTTAGGTTAGGCAGAGCCCAGGGTCAGTCAGAGTCAGTTACCACCAGTACAATTCAGCAATAAGTTGGGGGGTGCCCAGGGCACAGGATGACTTTGCAACAGGTACCTTTAGAATATGTAGCTTAAGAAACGAATATATTTTATGAACTCGAAACTCAGAACATTCTGCAGCTATAACAAAATCTTAGCAAGTCACATTAAGGTCAAGCTATCAAATACATTTGTGCATAGTTCAGCAATCTCTAAAACCTCTGTTTGTTAAAGGAAAATCTAACAAGCCTACGAGTGAATATGGGGGACTTGTGCATTTTGCACATTTAAACTGCTTGCTGTTTACAGTGCATTTTCATCTTGATACCTAAGGCAAATTATATATTTTTTTAATTCATTTTATTTTTTTATTGTGGTTTTTCGATGATAACATTTGGGGGAAAATAAAAAAAAGTAGGAACCAAAAAGAAAGAGAGCGGGATAACAATAAGAAACCATACAGGGATATACAAAATGACACATTTAATACAGATTACTCCGTATGCAGCATTAGAGGCATTACAGAGCATGAACCAGTGGTAACAGCATATCAGGTGCCTTGACACATTAGAACGGTGCATAGAAAAGCAAGGTTATTATATTATGCAGTGTAAGATTTGTAACATAACATAACCCTACAGCTGGAAAGAGAAAATAAAAGTTATTCAAGTTCCATTAACATGTATACACAAGCTTGTCTGTTAGGGCCAACCAACACACACGTTAACTCCGACCCAATGTTTAGAAACTTGCTTCTTAGCGAGTAGCAGGGTGATTGCGGCGAATCTACGAACACCAGCAGTCAATGGCTTTACATAGCCCAACAGAGGAAGAGGATAGTTGCAGGTCGATCATTAGTGCAAGATGGCAGAAGACCTCCCCCAGTATGCTAATATAAGTGGGCAGTTCCTCGATAAATGTGAAAAATCAAAATCTGCGTGTTTGGCTGCGCATCTGGGGTAGCCGTGAGGTTTAGTAGGATCCATCTTTGCCAGCAATTGTGGCGTGATGTATGCTGTATGTATGTATTTAAAATGTAAGAGTTTATGGCAGTGATTGTGTTGTAATGTACATATACTTGTTTCTTTCTACTTATGTTATGACATAGTTGCATTCTTTTACTAGCTCATTCTGTTCTACTCCTGGTCATTCCATGGGTACTGGAGCCTTGGAGCCTGGAGGAGTTAGCTGTGACTTTGAGAGCTGTTGGTGATGTCTTTATCATTAAACCATAACTTCAACCAATCCAGTGTCTGAACATCTTTTTAACAGATTGCAAGAGATCAGTTTGGTTTGTTCACATTAATAGGCCCACGTCTCATTCGGCAGGGGGAGCCCAAGGTCCTTTTCCCATGCTGCGCACGCACCTATCCCTACTGATGGTCGAATTGTCAGTGCTGAGTGATATAGGCGGGAGACCAAATAGGCGCTGCTGGCTGATGTAAGGATTAATGAGAGTGGGGGAAAATCTGCTAGTTCCTCTGCAGAGGACAGGAGCGTGGTAGACATAGCAGCACACATTCTATGTGGGATAAACCTGTCCATATGGGACCCAGTATACCCCCTTGCGAGACTCCCAACGGAGCATAGATGAGCATCATAAAATAGATCACCAAACCTCTGTAGCCCGCATTAGGGTAGGGTTCTTTTAGTTAATGTTTCCATAGTCAGGACACCCATGGATTACCCAGGAGTGTTAAGTGTGGGTAGTAGAGAAGATCAACATTCAAATAGCTACGCAATTTTACCCATGCCCCATATATCGTCTGGAGCATCTGTATTTCCATAGGCAACCTAGCTAGGCCATGCGGTATGATGGCAGAGCGAGAGTGCAGGCGAGTCTGCCACCACTCCGGCTTAAGAAATTGCAGCCTTGCGTCCGGGTGGTGCTAAATAGTAAAATTAAAAATCCGGTACGCCAAAGCCGCCACATTGATAGGGTATTGTCAATGTCTGCCAACTGATACATTGCTGTTTACCAGCTCAGACAAGTCTAGTAAACATGCCCTGGAGCGTATCAAACATTTTGGAGATAAGTGGAACAGGTGTATTGAGCAACATATATGAACAGCTAGGGAGAACCACCATTTTAATGATGGCAATTCTTCTGGCGATAGACATGGGGAACTTGATCCAGCAGTCAATCTAAGTGGATAATCAATGAATTGCAGGACTGTAAATGAGTTGAATAACCTCCGCCGCATTGCGGTGCAAGAGAATGCACAGGTACCGGGATCATTGCACCAGTACCAAATTGTACAATTTTGAAAGGAGACCACCAGAAAACACAATGAAGTTGTGAGGAGAGCATGTACAGCCTTATGTGTCAATATACTAAGCAAATACAGTAAAGAAACCGAAACTTCACAGAGTGTGGGTGCACACCACCAATGTAGTTACAGTATGAAATGGTGTTCATGGGGTAGACGAAGAGCTATTATGGTGAGGCTGAGGAAACAGAACCAGTGAGTTGCTGTTTCTAAAAATTGCAAACAAATTGGACACCTCAGTAGGAGTATTGTTAGGCCTGGCATCATTGGCGCGAGTCTCCCTTCCATTTTGACTGATTGTCTCCTCTGTTTTGATATATTTTTGCTGGTTTTATGCTTTGGGCACAGTGCCACTGCTAATCCGTGCCACAGTACAAGTGCTCCCTTTGTGAAATTGATGTACTAATTGGTTACTCCATGATTGGGTTATTTGATTTATCTGTCAGCCCCTAGTACAGTGCACCATGTGTGCCCAGGGCTTGTAAATCAAATGCTGCTGGTGGGCTTGCAGCACTGGTTGTGCCACCCACAGAAGCATCTTGTAAAATGTGTGTCTCAGGCCTGCCATTGCAAGGCCTGTGTGCAGTCTAGCACTGCCACGTTGACTGGCCAAGTGCACCCATTTGCCAATCCCTAAACCTTCCCTTTGCTTCATATTAGACTCCCCTATAGTAGGCCCAAGGGCAGGGTGAATTGTTAGTATAAGGTAGGACATGCTCTGATGTGTGTAGCATGTTCTAATTGTGAATTACAGCCATTTTCGTTTTTCACTATTGAAGGCTACCTGTTCTCATTGCCCAGAATGGGCAGTTAGATTATTACATTCTTATAATCCGAACTGACTCAGGGAACATGGTAGCAAATCAAATTTAGTATGCCTGAACTCAGAATAATAAAATACATATGTTAGTAAAGTTGGTTTTATTATTCTGTGTTTGAAAATACCACTTTTAGAAAGTAGGTATTTTCTTGCCTAGCTATCCAGGCCTGCCTCTGCTGGGTTGTGTATTCCTTGTCTGGGTTTGTGAGTGACAGGGCTGTGGGATTCCAGGAGACAGGCTGGGGCAGCCCAGTGGTGAATAGAGAGTTCTGCATCTAGATGGGAGGTAGGAGTTGCACCTGGGACCTGAATAGGGCTGGGCCTTCCCTCTACAATGCTGGCTCCACCTCCTGTGGCTTGTCTGATGTCTCTACCCTGCACTGTGAAAGGAGGAGAGGAATCATGTCAAGAGAGTGCACTAGAGCTGTATCTTCCCTCCTCTGGGCTGGCTCCACCTCCTGTGGGGCGACTGATGTCTCTGACCTGCACAGTGAAAGGAAGAAGAGAGTCATGTAAACAAAGTGCTCAGGAACTGGTTTGGACTAGGCAGAGGCCTCTCTGCCTTCAGAGAACAAAGGATTTTGGGGTATTAACATTGGGACCCTGATCCCAAGAAATTAGATCACTTCTGGACAATAAACCTTTCTGCCAAGGAGAAGAACCAAGGAAGCTGCAGGAGTTGTACTGCCCCTCTGCCAGTGTGCTGTTTTGCTGGGTTGGCCTGCAGTGGTTGCTTCATTGCCAAGGGAAAGGAGAAGGAACTTTGTAAGGACTTTCATCTACAAAATATTCTCCAAGGGCTTGAACTGTGCTTGCCTCCTGCTGAAGTCTCAGGGACAAAAGACTTCACCTCCAGCTCCCCACTGAATTTCCTTGCTGGGATTTCTGACTCCAGACACTTGCGTGCCCCTGGGAGCTGGAAGCGCGATGCATCGAGAAGAAGCGTGTCGCCGCCGCAGCTGAAATCGTTGCATCGCCGGAGAAGCGAGCCTTCGCCGCATCTCCCTAGAAGTGTGTGTTCATCGAAGCTGCCTGCTGTCGCATCACCGGAGACGCGTGACGCCATCGTGAGAGTCGCCATCGCATCACCGTAGAAGCGTGTTGCAGGGCCTGTCGGGGCTCCAAAGTACAGAGTCGTCGTAAGGCTGCCAGGGCGTCAATGCATCGCCGCATCAATGGCGCCATCTTCTCGCATCGCAACCGGATCATCCCATTGCATCAAGGCGCCAACCTGCGCACCGCAACGGGCCCGCAGGCCGTGAATCTACGCATCACCTCCGCACAGGTAAGGATCACGACGCATCCTCTCCTCTGCGCAAGCAATGAGGCACGACACATCATTTCCTCCGGATCACGGAACCAACGCATCTTCCCTTTTGCGAGCCTTTTGTTTACCTTGCGTTACTCATCCGGGTACTTTGTTGAAAACGTTGTCGCATTTATCACCAACTTGAACTAAGTAACTTTAATAATCTTTTAAGGAATCTTAAGTGTAGTATTGTAGAATTTTGTCGTTTGTGGTCTTGGTTTAAGTCTATATAAAGAATACTTATTTTTATAAAACCTGTGTTGTGTCCATCAGTAGTGTTTTCACTGTATTACTGTGTATATTCACAAATCCTTAACACACTGCCTCTGAGATAAGCCTGTCTGCTCCTGCTAAGCTACCAAGGGGGTGGACAGGGGTTATTAAGGAGTGTAATCCCCTTATCCTGACTTCGAAGTAAGGGTCCCTATTTGGACAAAGGACAATACCATTGCCAACTAGAGACCCCCAGATCTAACAAGTATCAACAAGCATTTACTGCAATAGGTCTTGCATTTTTCAGAGTTTGAGCTATTGGCATTGTAAATGGCAATGCATTTTATTTATGTGTTTTGAAAACTTGCAAGCGGTGTGAAAAAAACACACACTTTGTACTTACAGCCATTGCTTATGAGTAGCAAGGCTGGCAGCAAAAGAGGTGCTTTTCCTGGCAGGTAATGACTATGCACCGCTTGCAGGTTTTTCAAAACACATACATAAAAATCATTGTCATTTACAATGCCAATAAAAAGTCTGGCAAATACCACACCAATTGCATTGCAAATGCTCCAAGGTCCTTGTCCTGACTCTCAAACATACACAAAATCCCATAACATGGCCCTACAATGTACAAAAACGTCATTCCTATTGTGAACTGCAAATGCAAACGACCTCTGGCATCCTGCAGGTGATGAAGGTTCTTTACTACGTTGACTGCTTCTTCATGCAGCAGCATAGTTTGCTATCACTAAGTTCTATATTTTGTGTGCATAATTTCTGAGCATGTTTCTTTCTTATCTGCAGGAATAGGGCCAAATTAGACAAATAAAACAAATGTATCATCCCAGTTCCTTTGTGGTCTCAGTAAAAGAGCGGGGGCAGACGAATTTGTGCTTGCAATGGTAAGCACCCAGCACCCCAGTACATATCTTTGATGTCCCAAGTAGGACATTTTCGTTCAACAAATCTCACCCATTTTGCTTGTTGCCCTTATCTGCAGCGAAATATATGTTTTTTAAAGTGCTGCGATATATTGTGCGTTACAGAAAAACGAAAACCCAGTTTACTCTGGACCATTAATAAATCGTCTCTGCGCCAAAAGGTAAAAGGAGCTCAGTTTTATGAATTATTGTGTGATACATTCACTCACACCAGTGTAACTCTTGCTAATTTATTTTCCTAAAGCACAGACCAATATATGTAAAGAAAGCCGCAACTAAGATGAAATGTAGAAAATAATGGGTTACTCCTTAATGAGTGCATACGAGGTGGGCAAGTAGTTCCATGGGTGTTGTGCTAAAGGATGCCAGGTTAGAGGGTAAAAAGGGGCTGGAAAAGACAGTGTCGTGGAATAAAAGTGGTAGGGCTGGGTAGGTGCGAAGAGAGGTTATGGCTTGAGGAAGATGCGTTTAAGTATGCGCACAAGTTGTTTGAGTATGCGCAGTGTGCAGAAGGAGGCTGGCATAATGTGTGCGAGAAGGGCTGTCAGTGCCAGTTATGTTCAGAGAGGTGGGTGGGCAATGGATTGTGATGCATTTGCGGAGGGTGGAGCTCGCAGTATGGGTGTAATAGTAGAGGAGGCGCCGGCAGACTATGCTGTTAGCAAAATATGAAGCGCTGTAGTTAAAGTAGGGGCGGTTTGTTGATGTGTGAGCGCTAAGGAGATGGGTGTTTTGTGTAAGGAGGTTAAATAGGAATATAGCTTGCAGTTTCTGTGTGAGAATGCCTGTCACACCATGGAAAGTCGCCCCTAGAGGAGTCCTCTGGGAAGCCGTGAGAGTTTTGAGAAGGTAAACAGCCACTCCCCCTACTGTCCCCATCTAAGTGCGCAGCCAGTACCTGCTGGTGTTGTACATTTCCACTGTCCTTCCTACGTAGCACCCTCTCAGCAGCTCCTTTACAGCGCCCCATGGATCGCCAACCATATTATCAGCATGGCTGCAGCAATTCTCCCTTAATGCTAACGTACACATTATGCCTGATTCACGTAACATAATTATATCGAGAGGGTGGTTCTCTGGCCTCCCGTGGAGTGCTTTGCTGGAACAGAAGCAATATTTTGGGCAAGATGCTGATGTAATACCTGCAGTAACCACTCAGCAGCGCTTGCTCACGGCTGCAGCAATTCTCCCGTAACGCTAACATACACATTATGCCTGATTCACGTAACATAATTATATCGAGAGGGGTGGTTCCCTGGCCTCCAGTGGAGTGCTTTGCTGGAACAGAAGTTATGTTTTGGGCACACATGCGGATATATACCTGCATTAACCACTCAGCAGCGCTTGTTCAAAAGTCCACTTTTAAGACCCAAGCATGGCGCTTCCAGGCAGTGTGAGAAAGTGGCTCTGTATATATACTGGACCAAAGTAAGGTACAGTGTGTATAGATTCCACAACCCCCAGAGGTATAACAGAGTTTAAAGTCAGGTCTGACCTTACTCTCAAAAGTGGTAGCTTGGTCAGTAGTAAGTCAGTACCAGAGGGCAGTGCAAAGCATTTGTTGTACACACTCAGTCAACAAAAGGTTTCACACACTCTAGAACTGAACTCTAAGCCAATTGTTTTTATATCAAAAGAAATAGCTGTTTTAATTTTAGAACGATTTGGTTGGTGGCTGCAAGCAAGCAGCCCACACAGTTGTTTGAGCTGAGCTCCTGGTCACTTACTCAGGGCAAGTGTGGAAGTAGAGTAGGGTAGTAATTGCACTTCCAGCGGCATTCGGGCGGCCGGGTGCAGGGTGCTTTTGAGCCGTCGGGCGCCTAATGGTATTCAATGGAAAAGGTAACAAGCATTTGCAATGCAATAGGTCTCGCAGCATTAAAGTTTTAGTTATTGGCATTGTATATGACAATGTGTTGCATTAAATTTTTAGCAAAGTCTGTGTTGGTGTATAAAGATGATTTGCAAGATGATAGCGATGGAGTGGGAGATGGATGGATGGAGTGGAGTGGAGTGGAGTGGAGGGGATGGATGGATGGAGTGGGGGATGGATGGATGGAGTGGATACAGGTTTCTCAGAATCCTACTGAGTTATGAAGCTGCAGTCTATTATGCAGTAGCAACATTTGTCTTTCCAATCCATATGCAGAAAAACTGAGGGGGAAAAAGGAAATAAGAGGCAAGCAAACAGGAATTCAGCAAAAGTGACAGTGAAAAGATGGTCGTACACTTTGGTATGCATCATGCGTTTCTATCATGCACTCAATAAATGGACAACTTTTATTTTAGTAAGGGTGTCAATATCGCCACTCATGACCATAATAAGCAGCACTTTCTGGAAGCCATGTTAAAGTAGCTGTCACACACCAGATTAAATGGAACTGCCTAACCGCACATGCATTGGGTGCTCAGATGAAATAGACAACCCAATACTTGGGAGACAGGACGTAGAGCAACAATTCACGTAGGGTAACGTACAACAGAAGTCAGAGTAGAGTCAAGGGAGAATAGGGGTGATGAAATGGTTTAAGTCTACCTTCAGCCCCAGGAGTTGGACAATGAAACTAACCACTCCCCCTCACACCCCATCCAATCAGTAGTGCTACAATACCGGTGGAAATGTTGAATGAAAACATTGCACAACAAATGCCAGGGACTGAGGGAAGAGGTCCCAGAATTGAAGACTTTCAGAGCCCCAACACAGGAGGAAATAAGATTTGCTCCAAAAACTATAAAAAAGGTAAAAAGTTAATATTTTCACACTTTTCCCCCTATATAACAAAAAAAATATATATATATTTTATTTTCATTTAACTGAATATCACCACCCAGTGTATAGATATATATATATATATGCCCACCCCTAAATAGCACCTATGGTAAGAGCGCAAGCAAGCTGCCAGGTCATCAGTTAAGTAGCATACCCATGACTGTGCCCGCATCCACCTTTGTGCCCCGCGTCCCCAGTAATCCCAACGCATAGTAGCTAAAAGTTTAAGTGATCCTAACATGATATACAGTTATTACTATCCTTCCCACAAACGCCACAACTGCTAAAGACTTCAGCACGATCACAGACCACAGCCCCATTTAACTGCTCTCCCAATCCATCCACCCCCTGCCCTCCCAAAACTAGCCGAGACCTTAAAAAACTGAAGCCCCCAAAGCCGCTGGTGCTGTGGTGCGCGTGACGAAAACTACAGTGGGGCGGGACTTCCGTTTTCCGCTGGAAGCTTGCGCCCACGGAGTGGCTGACCGGCAGAGGAGCAGTGGTGACGCGGGGCTCCCATGCCCGATGGAGAGCCACGTGGTGGCGGCTGAAGTCCGGAGTTGCGCCGATGAGGTGAGTGGGGCTTAGTTGTAGCGGGAGAGGGGGGGTTTCTGTGTGCGCTCGTGTGTGTGTGTGCGCGCGTGCTCTTGTGTGTGTGCGGCTGGGGGTGGTGGTGTGTGTCTCTGTATGTGTGCGCTCGTGTGTATGCGTGCGTGTATGTGCGCTAGTGTGTGCGTGCGTGTATGTCTCTGCGTATGTGCCTGTGTGTGTGCGCGTGCGTGTCTCGGTGTGGGTGTGTGTGTGACTAGCCAGCCGGAATCGGAAAGTGTGGTTGTGCGCACCACTGGCTCCGATCCTACTCTGGCAGATGCGCGCGGCCAGGTCTTGTCTCCTCGAAAGCGAAGCCAGTAACAATAGGTCTCTGGCGAGACCGCGCTTTCTCACGGTTAACGCCACAAGACTTAAAAAGGGAACAAAGGCTGCAGACTCGGGGACGGAGATTCTTCAGGTGCCACCACCACTTTGAGAGGTAAGTTGGGATCTTGGAGAAGAGGTGAGTACCCCAAAGGGGGGCACAGGGGGCCATAGGGCACCGAGTGCAGGTCTGTCTTCGGGTGTCGGGAAATCTTACCCTCTGCTGGTCACGGTTGGTGGGGGCCCGGGTTCTGAGGCTGCGGGTGTCGTCGGGGAGGATCTTTGGGCACTGGACTTCGGGTCCCAGTCACCTGGGGGACGTCCTCGTGGTCTTGGATCACTCGGGCACAGACCGGGCTTGGTGGGTGCAGAGTGGGCTGGATTCCCGGTTCCTGGCTGGTACCAGGGGTGTTGCTGTTGGAGTAGAGCCTCTGCTCATGGGAGACCCAGTCTGTTAGGGGGTCAAGGCAGGCAGGTCCTCCAGGTTGTCAAAGGTTACTGTCCGCAGGAGTCGCCGGATTTAGCAGGGGCAGGATCCAGGGTCAACAAGCTGGTAGGGCTGGGGCCAAGTCAGTGGGTGTCGTCCTGTTGTTAGCAGCTGGACGTCGGGCCTTCTTCTTGATCTTCTTTCTTCTTTTCATATCGGGATTTGAGGAAAGAAGGTTCAGGGAGCCCCTAAATACTGAATTTAGGGGTGTTAAAGGTAGGGCAAGGGCAGGGAAAATACGTCCCTGTCCTGGGGTGGGTACACCCCCTAGTCTGCTCCTCTCCTGTGGGAGGGGGACAGGAACCTAGCTGTGATTGGGCAGGGTTCCCCATCTTCTAGATAGCCGGAGCCCAGGGTTGTGCTTCACCTCGCCTCTCCCACCTGAGGGGTGGGGTTGGCACAGGCTGGCACACCCCGCTTCCTGACCTAGGGTTTCCCACCAGTCGTTCCGCCAGAGTGGGGGTCAGAACTGGTGGGGGCCAGTTGCTGGGTACACCAAATGGTCTGGAGAAGCTCACACAGGCAGCAGGCCTTAAAAGCTTCTCTCTGACCATCCTAGGGGAGGAGACCTAGCACCTTGCCCAGGATGTGCATTGTTGCAGGCCCAGGAGAGCGTGGGCTCTCCACCCAGGGGTCCAGCAACATGTCTGCTGTGTGGCAGCCTAGGCAGTCTCTCAGTCCAGACGTGGATTGTAGGTTAGGTTTCAGGGGGCATCTCTAAGATGCCCTCTGAAGCATTTTACATTAAATCTCACACCGGCATCGGTGCTGGTTAAATGTGCTGAGAGGTTTGATACCAACCTTCTCAGTCTTCAGTGAAGCCACTATGGTGCTGTGGAGTTAGTAATGATGACCTACCAGCACCAAATTCTCTTAGTGGCAGCACTGCACTTACAGGGCCCAGGAATGGCCCTGGGTACTGTAGGGGCACAGGGCTCATGCACTTGTGCCCACACCACTGGCATAGAGCACCCAGCTAGAGGGGTGACTGATGTATGCCAGGGCAATGGGTTTGTGGGCATGGCACACAGGGATGTGTGCCATGTCGACTCTCTGTTCAGTTCTGTACTGAGGTACTCAGCCTGAAAATGCAGTGTGTGAGTGTCAGGATACAGGGCCCCTAAGGGTGGCACAATAAGAGCTGCAGCCCTTGGGGGCCTTCTCTGGTCACCATGCCCTGGGTACCCATGGTACCTTTTACTAGGGGATGATAGGTGGCCAGAGATGCCAATTGGGTTTTAGTTTCAACACAGGCCCTGGGCACGTGGTTGGCAGGAGCCCAGGTCACACTCAGTCAAACCACATCAGCAGTTCAGCAAAAAGTGTGGGCATACCAATGCAAGAAAGATGGCACTTTCTCACAGGCAAGAATACTATTTTTTATGGGTAGGAGGAAAAAAGGTGTTGACTGTTCTGATATGTCATTACTTTTTTAACAGCGTGGAGGATTGTTCATCCACCACCTTTTCGACCATTAGAGTCCCAAAGTGTCCAAGGATGTTTTTAAAAAGTTAGGACACATCGAAGTACACTCCTGCTGTTATCTCGCACAAGCACGCCCCTCTTCAGCGTTATGCTGCTCCACATGGTTTTATCTCTTGGGAAGGGGGTGTGAACCATTGCCCCTCCTAAAAAACACACAGTTCACCATGGCACCCTGTATACTTTGAAAGTGCACGAATGGACGACCACTATACCAAATGCTGCAGTCATTAATGACGTCCCCCCCTCCCCCGGCAAACCTTGAAAAAGTTGTTTACCTTCCCTGTCCCATCCCGCTGCAGAGGCTGTTCTGTGATGCAGCCAGACCATATGCTCTTAAGTGCATTATAACCTTGCGGTAAATGCTAACTTTTGGAATGGCTGTATGGAAACATGTTGTATTTGGTGTAAAACACTTTGGAATCATACCTCCCGCCGCCAGTTCTGACGGCGGGAGTAGAATTCCACCCATCCGGTAATAGTTTAAAAGAGCCATGGCATCACAAAATGGATGCCACAGACACGGGTCTGACTTCCTGCTGCTGGACAATAGGTTTCCTGTCACAGGGAGGTGTAACCACTTCCCAGACAGGCTTAAGTGTATTGGGGCTGGGTGGGTGCATTCATAGAATGCTTTTTAGACAGTACTGGGGCTCACTTGGTGTCCCTGTGCATACCCCAGTTCAAACTGGTTGCAGGGGCACTCAGCTCCTGCCCAGGCACGAAACTGGACAAAGGGAAAAGGGTGTAACCACCCCCTCCCTGGGTCCTCCCATAAGTGGGACCCTAGAGTAAATCCAACCCCTAAACTTATAGAGAGTGATGGGGTGAAAGGTCCCAATCCCTTACTCGCCAAAAAATGAGCATGTAGATTTCTCATGTTCTTGTTCTAGACAGGGGGTGCAACCCCTAACCCCCTGAGGTAAGTATGAAGCAACAGGTTTGTCAGGGCAGGATACTTTTCATCTATGATTTATCCTGGAAAAAATTCCAAATGACCCTTATTGATGGTAGGTTTAAAGACAACCTATATAGAAAGCTATCCTAGTTGTAGCCTTCAGGCTAAGTCTTGAAGGAATGTAAAGCAGCTTGTTTTACCAGTCTATAATCTCATGAATGACCAAATGAAAGGTGAAACACACCAGGTATATATATAAAATAAATGTATTTATTCTAAACGCGCTGGAGCAGGCAGCATCCCACTGAGCAGTAAAGCTGTGACTCAGTCACTGGTCTCAAGTTGCTACTCTGCGGTCTCACACATCCGCTGTCCCACCTCAGGTTTGCCCGTGACCCCTGTCGTCGCGGGGCCTCTTAAGGCCGCTTCAGGCTCCTGAAAGCGCGAGCCACTGCATAAGGCCGACGACAGTGCGGGCCGCTGCACCTCCAAAAGGAATTTCTGATCAACTTTTTTGCCTTCACCAGGCCCTCTGCGAGCCAGAGGGTGTCTCGCAGCCCACAGATCGCTGCGAGGACTGCGGTGAGGAGGGGAGAGGCTGCGATGAAACTTCAGCGGCTCCGGAGCTTCACGGACGAGCTGTCATCTTGGTTCTTGGCCAGGCCACTCCCCTTTGTTAATTTTTATATATAAATGTTCCGACTTTTATCAATTTTGATTTCCTGACAAGGTGGCTACTTTAAACCCGAGCTGCTTTTCAAGTAATTGTAAAGTGCGTTTGACAGTTTTCTTTTCAGATTTGTATATTTAAAAATTATGAATGTGACCTCCAGCCTGCGAGAATTCATGGTTTTCTAAACTAATTGTATTTCTGTAGTACATTAAAGCTTTGAAGGAATAAAATATGGTTTGTCTTAACCATTACTTACATTTTATGTAAGTGCAAAATACAGTGGCTGGCTGATAGAGCAATGTAGCCTTTATTTTAATACTCCCCCCCTCAACACGGTAACTCAAGACTATATGCCCACTTATTGCTCCTATTGCTTTCTCTGTCACCGGTAAAATTCGTTCTCCATTGGATAATTGTGATATTTCATATTTGTCATATTCATAACTTGTACATTCTGTTATCATGTATTCTTTTTTAGGTAACCCATTGTTTGTTTTTCTCATCAGAGGGCTGGTTTTCAGTAACACCTGAGAAAATTGCTGAGCACATTGCGGGCAGAGTTGCCCAGTCCATAAAGTGTGAAATCATACTTGATGCTTTCTGCGGGGTTGGAGGAAATGCCATTCAGTTTGCTTTAGCAGGAAAAAGAGGTAATTTCATGGATTCATCGTTTTCATTCTTTGTTACATTAATGGTTAAAACGATTATGTTGTGGCCATAGAGAGCACCAAATCGCTGTTCTTCTTTACCTTCTCAAGGCAAAACCTGCCTTCTTATCCTCCTCGATCTATCCTCGGCCTTGGACACGGTCAACCATGAAAATCTACTCGAATGCCTCAAACTTAGGATGGGTTTGGATGGCTCTGTTTTAGAATGGTTTAGGTCCTTCCTCCACAACCGAACATGGAGATTATTAATTAACGGCAAACTATCAGCTCCCACCCCAGTCACGGTTGGAGTCCTTCAAGGCTCAACCCTGTCCCCCACCCTTTTTAATCTTTACCTAGAGCTGCTTACCAAAGTTCTTCGCATCACTAACATTTCCTACCATATGTACGCGGACGACACCCAACTATACATTAAAATCTCTTTGCTTGAGGAGATCCTCTCCCTGAATGAGGCCCTGAAACTGACCGTCCAATGGCTCGCCTCTAACCAACTCAAACTCGACGCAAAGAAAACTGAATTCCTCCTAATCTCGACTACAAAACCCAATCCTGAGATTCAGAGGTGGATCATGGCCATCACAGCTCTAAACTGCTCGCTGACCATCGTTTGACTCAGCCAAATCCCTGGGTATAATCCTCGACAACAACCTGAACATGCGGGACCACATCAACTCGATGGCCAAATCAGCCAGGTTCCATCTGAGCTACCTAATGAAGCTGAAACCATTAATCGACGCTCCCGACCTAAAAATGGCAGTCCAAGCACTAGTCATCTCTAGGCTTGAATCTGGCTGTTCCACCCTCTCCGGTTTACCCAAGCTCTTCCTGGCACCCTTAAAATCCTGTCTCAACGTGGCCGCTAGACTACTTACGGGCACCAGAAAATTTGACCACATCTCTCCACATCTGAAAGCTTTGAACTGGCTTCCCCTCGAGGCCAGAATACAGCTGAAGCTGGTATGCATCACACTTAAGACCCTATAGTAGTATCTGTAAAAAACAGGAACTCTCGGTCCGCCAGGGTCCTCTTGCTCCAACCTGCCCATTTCCGGAAGAAAAAAACCTACAATTGGGCTTTCTCCGGGGTCGGACCAAGAATTTGGAACTCTCTCCCACCCGCCATCTGAAGAATCCCTTCTTTGGCACACTTCAAAAAGGAGGCCAAAACTTTTCTCATGGGTAAATTCCTCATCTAAGCTCTGCCGTCGACCACTACAGTGTGCTTGACTAATCTAAGACTAGCGCCTTTGCCACAGTTCATCTCTTCACTCCACCAAGTATGCCATCGCCTGCAACACTCGCAGGCGATAATATCTGACAAGTGGGTTTTACAGATGGTCAAAGGGGCTATGACTACTCAAACCTCCACCCATGCCTCCCACTTACGACCTGCTGACAGAGGACCATCTCTCCTTGCTCCATCAGGAAGTGTTGGCTCTCTTGACCAAGGGAACAATTGAGAGGGTGCTGGCATCAGAAGTAGGTTGTGGTTGCTATTCTAGTTTCTGTTGCCAAGAATAACAGAGGCCTCTGTCCTATCCTAGAACTGTGCCTTCTCAACTTCTTTCTGAATAAGGAGAAGTTCAAGATGCTCACCCTAGCTCGGCTCCTGTCTGCCCTGGACCTTAGAGATTGGATGGTGGAGTTGGACTTGCAGGACACTTATTTCCACCTCCTTTTCCTGCCTGCCCACAGTCGTTACCTGCGGTTTACAGTGGGCCATGAGCAATTTCAGTTTGCTGTGCTCCCCTTTGACCTTACCAGTGCCCCTCGGATGTTCAACATGGTGATGACAGTGATTGCAGCACATCTTTGAAGATCGGGGGTTCCAGCCTTTCCCTTCCTCGACGATTGGCTGTTGATGGCGGGATATTGGTTGTGGAAGGCCAGCTCACCCCAGGCTGTCCTATCACACTTCCAGACTACTTCCGATCTCCACTCACTGATGCTTGCTATCAACGTGTCAAAGTCACACCTGACTCCTTCTCAGGCATACCCTTTCATCTGAACCATTCTGTATTCTGTGGAGTTTTGGGCCTATCCTTCTGAGTGGCAAGTAAGGAATGTACAGGCAATGACACCGATGTTTCAGCCTCTATCCTGGATTTTGGAGAGACTGATTCTAAGGCTGTTGGGCCTCATGGCCACCCACATCCTGCTAGTCACACATGCCCTTTGGCATATGTGGGCTCTGCAATGAGGCCTGAAGCTCCAGTGGGCACATCATTAGGGGAATCCCTACAATGTGGTCCAGATCTCAGACAAAACTGCAAAAGATCTGCAGTAGTGGGTTGTGAACTGCAATTTGGGTCAGTGGCAGACCTCTTCCCCCTTCCTCAACCAGAGCTGGCCATAGTAACAGACACTCCACTCCAGGGCTGGGGTGGTCATCGGAGAGAGGTGGAGATCCGAGTACTCTGGTCTCCACAGGAATCTGGGCTTCACATCAATCTTTTGGAGCTGTGGGTGATCGGATTGACATTGAAAGCCTTTCTTTCCTCGTTAAGAGGAAGGCTGATGCAGGTGTGCAAGGACCACACAACCACCATGTGGAACTGCTACAAGCAGGGTGAAATCGCGGATCTATTTGTGAAGAGGCCTTGCGTCTCTAGACATGGCTGGAACGTCAAGGCATATCCTTGATGGTTCAACACCTGGTGGGCTCTCTGAACGCCAAGGGGGACGAACTCAGCCTTTAATGCCCTGCGAATCTAAAATGCGTCTCTATCAGGAGGAGGTGCAAAGTCTCTTTCAAGATCAGGGGAGCCTTGTTTAGTTCTGCTTGCCTCTGCTGAGAAAGCGGAATGTCATCAGTTCTGCGTGCTGGAGTTTCCATGGCAGCTCTCCCTCCGAGACGCCTTCCGTCTAGAGTGGATCTCCGGCCTCCTGTACACCTTTCCGCTGACACCACTCCTGCCCAGATTTCTTAAGAAGATCATGAACAACTTCTGCCCAACTCATTCTTAAGGCTCCAGAATGGGCACAGAGAGTCTGATATCATGAGCTATGAAGCCTGAGCATCTGTCCTCCAGTTAGACTGCCTCTTCAGAAGGATCTTCTGTCACAGCAAGAGGGAGGGTTCTCACCCCGAACCTGCATACCATCTGCTTTCATGCATGAAGATTGAACTTCAACAGTTAACAGCTATTGGCCTAACTCCAGGAGTCTGTGTTGTTATTTTGGCAGCCAAGCATCCCTCCAGAAAGATAGTATACACCGGCAGTTGTGAGGAGAAATTTGTGGCATGGTATGCATCCAAGCACATAGAACCCTGTCTCTACACCGCTATCTCAACTCTTGTTTTTTGTTCAGTGTTTGGCCCAACAGGACTCTGCTTTGGGCACAGTTAAGAGTTACCTATCGGCCATTTCGGAATTTTTGCGGTTGCCAGACAAACTTTCTTTGGTCAAGTTACCTGTTGTGACTAAGTTCCTCAAAGGTCTCCAACATATGTTTACTCAAAGGCCATTCATCATGCTCCAGTAGGATTTAAACCTAGTCTTGACCTTTTTGATGTGTGCACCCTTTGAGCTGCTGCACAACTGTCCACTCTGTTTACTAACTATCAAGACCGCTTTCCTAGTGGCCGTTACATCGCCCAGGAGAGTAGTGGACTGCAGGCTTTCTCTGCGCACCCTTCTCATACCATCTTCTACCCAGACATGCTGTTTCTTAAAACACGTGCCTCCTTTGTTTCCAAAGGTAGTGATATCTTTTCATGTAGGCCAAAACATCACCATGCCTACCTTATTTGCTCCACCTCACTCTTCTAAAAAGTAAAGTAGACTCCATCGCCTGTACCCAAAAAGAAAGTTGTCTTTCTATCTTGATGTTATCAGAGAGAGACAGTCAACTCTGTGGAGGGTATATAGGAGCCAAGAAAGGAAAGGCTGTGCAGAAACAGACAACTCAAGATGAATAGTGCTCTGCATAAAGATCTGCTACGCATTGGCCAAGCAGTAATTCCCAAGAGCTTGCATGCTCATTCCACCAGAGCCAAGCCTGGGACCACTGCGTCAGCTTATGGAGTTTCTGTCTTGGACTTCTGTCAGTTAGCAATGTGGACATCTCTGCAGATGTTTACCAAGCACTATTGCCTGGATAGTCAGGTCCGTCAAGACGGGCACTTTGCCAGCTAGGACCTGTAGGACTATTTGGTTTAAAATCTGTTTCACAGACGCACCTCCGCGAGGTATTGCGTGTTGATCTATTTGAAAGTAAGGAATTTGCACTAGAGGTCTCTATCAGATGAACAATTACTTGGCTTTGGCAACGCATTATTTGGTACAAACTCTATTTAACTGCATATTCCTTACCGATCCTCCCTGCTCTATGAACTGATTACAGTGTAAAAGTCCCCCTTCTAAAGGCCTTAGAAACGCACACCACTTTGTCAGTTTTCCTACTGGCTCTGCGCTGTTGGCATGGAAAGTTGCAAAAAGAAACTGATTTCAGCTTGCTTAGGTGGGCATGTGTATGTAACGCCAAAGTCACATTTGGCGTGGATGATGCCGAATTGTAGCCAAACTATACCACCTACCGGCATGCAGGGGTGCTGCTCAAAATCTCTGAATCAAGTCTGGCACCTCAGGAATATTCTAAAGAAAGTAATCTGCAGCTAGATATTCTCCACAGATGAGGCGTTACCAAAGGTAAATAACTTGTTCTTTTGTTATATGCTGTATTCCCATGTTAATCACTGTTCTTAGATCCCTTTTGGGCCCGTTCTTACTTTTCATCTTTCTAGCTTTGAGCTGCCTTTTTGAAGGATATTGTAATTTAAAAACTTGCACAAAATCTTACTTCATGTGACCTTCATCAAAATAGTAGATTGTAGACCTTGAGTGTTGATTTATACTGTTTACCAACCCTGAAGTATATCAGGAAGTATTCTTCATTGCTGAACCTCTAATGCCACTTTCCTTTTGTCTTATTTTTAGTGATTGCAATAGATATCGATCCTGTCAAGATCGAACTTGCTCGCAATAATGCTGAGGTATATGGTGTTGCACAGCAGATGGAATTTATCTTGGGGGACTTCATGCTGCTGGCACCAGACATTAAGGCTGATGTTGTGTTTCTCAGCCCTCCGTGGGGAGGACCCGACTACGCCAATGTGGAAACATTTGATATTGGAACGATGATGTCTATTAATGGATATCCTTTCAGTGCTTCTTGTCTGCATCGCTTGTCTTTTGTCGAATATGAGTTTATACATTTGAAGCGTGCATTTTCTGCTTCCGATAGAGATTTTAACTGCTGATTCCTCTCCTTACAATATTAATCAGGCATCAGATTGTATCTGGTAAATCTTGAGCAGTCCCTCCGTACGTTGGTAAGTTCCATTGGATGGCTCCGCGATTACTTAGTGCTTGTCGGAAGTGATTTGCATGGTGCCTATAAAGGTGCCCGCCAGCGCATTGACATCAGTTCCTTACTTTTGCACCACAGCGTGGATCTGGAGGGCTACCTTGGTCACATTTTTATCACTTTTTTCAACTTTCGGTCAAGTCTATTTTGAGCTTTGCTTCCAGTGTGATGGGGACATGTCACCCAACAAACCCACCCGTGTGAGGAATGTCACAGTTGTCTGTCTCTGACCCATACTTGGTTTTCCTGGGGTCGAGCCACGACCTAAAAACCTGCTCCATGAAGTTGAAGGTGATTCCTGAGCCGGCCTTGAAGTTCCTGGTGGCGCAGTAGAAGAAGGCTCTGTGCCAAACCTGCTCCAGAGGGATATCTCGTGGCCCGTCTCAGAGCTATTCTCGTGAACAATTGTTATCCCACTCAAGTTGTCGTCATCGAAGTTGGGTATGTCAAGCACGTCAAGCACAAGAATGGTAAGTTGAAATGCTCTTTGGCTTCCCCTAGCAAATGCTGGGTTTCTAGGCCCCATTCCTGCACTTAATCTGCAGAGCCGGTGTCTGGGTCCGCTCCACGCTTCCCTAAGTTTCTGTAGCCAGAGCAATCCCTGCCCAACCCAGGGGGCACTACGATGCCATGATCTTCATCTTTAGGCCGATGGCCCATTTTGCACGCCTTTGGCCCCGATGGGGCCAAGAGGTGCCCCTACTGGATTACTATTGGCGGATTTGCCCTCCACACCAGCCGGGCCGTCTTAATCTGCTCCAAGATCCACTCTGATGCCAACACAGGTGGTACCACCCTCCTTGGCACCAATTCCCCGACACCATTGGCAATCGGAGCTGATCTCAATCCCTGACCCCGAGACAATGCTGGCCAATGCCACTCAAAGTTGACAACTGTGCCGTGACTTGAGCTTGATTTTTTCCTCCTAGTCCTGCCATGGAGTACGGTGCATCTTTTGCATCTGTGATGTGCAGGGCAGTGGAGTGTTATCTGACAAAGTCAAGATCAATGTCCTAACGGAGGTGCTTCACCCGGAGGTAGGGTCTTCAGAGTCATGGCTCCTCTTTAATGAGACCCTTACTGACACGCTCCTGGGAACCTAGACCAAACCCTGCATGTGGGCTCCCATGCTCAAATTGATTTCCCGCTGACATCGTCCTGCCCCCTAATACCCAGCCTTTCTGTCTTAGCTTTCCTCTTGGTGGTGCAGGCGTCAACAGCCCAGATAAATGTAAGCGTGTTTCCTACAGACCCACTGGATAGGAAATTCAAGAGGCTGGACACCTTTGGGAAACTCATCTTCTCTTCCAACAGCTTGGCACTGTTGTCAGTGAATATGATGTGCCTCTTGGCTGATATTCCCATGCCTTGTAGGATTCGGTTGCGCAGCTGCTGCCAGTGTTGCCCAAAGAATGCCAGGCCATCCTGACCCAGGCATTGGTTGATGTCCGTGACACAACAAAGTTCGCCATTCGTTGTGGGCTGAACACAACTGACTCATTAGACAAGAGCATTGCCACCATGGTAGTACTTTGCAGCCACTCGTGGTTAATGTCCACTGTGTTTTTAGGGGATGTCCAATCATCTCTGTTCAACATGCCCTTTGACAACCTGGGGCTCTAGAACTTCAAGGAAATCAGGGTCACCACCAGATCCCTGGGCTTATCCTTA